>NC_054377.1:56566291-56871648 GCF_017654675.1 Xenopus laevis | reverse complement strand
AGGATATAAACATACCGAACTTTTAAAAGTTAAAAGTGAGGTTTCACAATGTTCTAGAAAGGAAATGCTTAATAAACAGAGACAGGAAAAAAGACAGGGAGCAAGGATACCATTCACTACTGTATTTGATTCTAACTCTAAAATCATTAAGAATACTGTGTTGAAATATTGGGGGATTGTGAGTGCTGATGCAAAATATGGGAATCTTTTCAATACACCTCCATTATTTTCATACAGGAGAGGACGGTCAGTAGGTGACCTAGTAAAACAAAAAGCGGTTCAAGGAACCACATTGCAAAGTACCCTTGCAAATTACAGGGCACCCACCCTTGTCATAATTGTGGACACTGCAATGGGATCATTGCAGGAGAGACGGTTACACAACCCCTGAAGGGTTCTAAGATCAGTATAAGGGTTGGTTTACTTGCGATACTAAGGCTGTAGTGTACTGCATAAAATGTCCCTGTGGACTGGCTTACGTTGGGCAAACGAGTAGATCAATAAAATTACGCTTGAATGAACATAAAAGTACAATACGCAATTACCACCCCCCTGTTGATCAAAAGGATGTAAATGAAACCACTAAAAAAAGAACGGAAACGGCTTTGGCCAGACACTTTTTTGAAAAAGGTCACAGTGTGGCACAACTAAGATGGTTGAATCTTGAGAAGACCCCAAACAATCAGAAAGATTATTATTACAAAAAAATTAATTACAAAAAAATTATTATTACAAAGGGAATGCCACTGGATCTGGGCATTACAAACAAGGGTCCCACGTGGACTGAATAAGGAATTCAATCTAGCTTGTTATCTCTGAGATCCCTTGCTACTTTTAAAGGGATACGGTCATGGGAAAAAACATTTTTTCAAAATGAATCAGTTAATAGTGCTGCTCCTGCAGAATTCTGCGCTGAAATCCATTTCTCAAAAGAGCAAACTGATTTTTATATATTAAATTTTGAAATCTGACATGGAGCTAGACATTTTGTCAGTTTCCCAGCTGCCCCAAGTCATGTGACTTGTGCTCTGATAAACTTCAATCACTCTTTACTGCTGTACTGCAAATTGGACTGATATCACCCCCTCCCTTTCCCCCCCCAACAGCCAAACAAAAGAACAATGGGAAGGTAACCAGATAACAGCTCCCTAACACAAGATAACAGCTGCTTGGTAGATCTAAGAACAACACTCAATAGTAAAAACCCATGTCCCACTGAGACACATTCAGTTACATTGAGAAGGAATAACAGCAGCCTGCCAGAAAGTATTTCTCTCCTGAAGTGCAGGCACAAGTCACATGACCAGGGGCAGCTGGGAAATTGACAAAATGTCTAGCCCCATGTCAGATTTCAAAATTGAATATAAAAAAATCTGTTTGCTCTTTTGAGAAATGGATTTCAGTGCAGAATTCTGCTGGAGTAGCATTATTAACTGACGAGTTTTGAAAAAAACATGTTTTCCGATGACAGGATCACTTTAAATATACTTAAAAATGTTAATATGTTGCCTTTCCTCTCTATTTTGCAGATATTGAGAAATTGAATCGATTTGTTGCAAAGGCAAGGTAAAAAATAATCTTTTGATGTGATAAGGTTGAGGGCAAGATAGTGTTTCAAGCCTGGGCAGAATGCTACAATGTTTTTAATGGTTTTAAGCTTTATTAAAGGAATGTTTTAATGTTTATATTGATATACTATTTAACTTTTTTCACAGGAATTTTTTCAGTATTCTCAAAAAAAAAAAATTTTTCAAAAAACTTTTTCTTCATTTTTTTTTCCAATTTTGTCTAATACCTCGGGAACTTTATTTGGACTTTTTTTGGACTTTTTTCATTTACTTATGGTGATTTCACTTTTGATTATTGATGCATGAAGGGATTCTCAAATTGTATTAATTAAGTGTTATCAATCATGTGTGGGTAAATTCATGAATATGCATTAAGGAATCTTTAAAAGGTTCACTTTGTGGTGTCATTTGCTGTCTGATAAAGAGGCACGCCCCCGAAACGTAACGTTGCAATACACACGCAGGGCTTTGCCCGCATGCATTGAGCTCTGAGTGCCGGTTTTCTTCTTGCTAACAAATCTGTAATTACCACATATTTTAACTCCCATTAACTGCCAAAAAGTTTTTCTTCTCTGTCCCTTCTGTCAATCCCTTAATGGATGAGCTCACCTAGGGACACCACATATTCCTGATTTTAACACTTTATAGAGATCATCATCCTCATAAAGTATTGGTAGATATCTCTTAATGATATCCAAAATTCTATGATATTGTTTACTATATCTAGTAACAAAGGGGACCTTGTTAGAGTTCTCTCTCTGCCTCAGTACTCCTCTGTTAACCTTCAATAGTCTCTTTTCCTATAGAGACTAGCATACCATTATATATATATATATATACCCTTTGCTTCCATCCAGAGCATTCAATCAATAAATTCAATGTGTGGTTACAGATACCATGAGATGAAGTACTTCTGCAAAAGGTGCCTTTATTCACCAATACAAAATGTTTCGAGCTTCACAGCTCTTTATCACACATGAATGTGTTGTTAGTGGAGTATTGCAGGGCTCTGTATGTGCAACTAAACTGGTTAGAGGGATGGAAGACTTAAATTATGAGGGTAGACTGTCAAGGTTGGGATTGTTTTCGAGATGGACATGATTATACTTTACAAGTATGTATGTATGCATAACTTTATTTGTAAAGCGCATCGCTTTACAGTGCAGAAAAGTACAATATATATACACACACACACACATACACACACAGTATATAATAAATATAATAAATACAGAATCATATCATGACAAAAGCTATGTGGTAAGAGACATAGTGGGAAGGAGGTCCCTGCCCCATAGAGCTTACAGTCTAAGTAAAGTATATTTATCTATATTAATGTATCACCGCACCAGAGGCCGCCCCTTCAGACTAGATGAAAATAAATTTTATTTGAAGCAGCATAGATGGGTCTTTACAGTGAGGGCAGTTAGGTTGTGAAATGCACTTCATAACACCTACCTTGCACCTCCTCAACCCACCCAAAGCCTAAGTACCCTTTTTGTTCTCATTCCATTCTACCAAGCGCTCTGAGTATTGTTCCTCCAATTACTGTATCCGGCTCCTCCTCATACCTCAACTGCACCTTATCCAAGGCCAACCCTCTCTTTCCTTTCCCTCCTCCCATGAGAGGTTTTGGCAAGCTCCAATTCAATCAAGGGGAAATTGACCCCAAACCTTTTGAACGCTGGTTCTTTATACAGGTATGAAAATATAACCTTTGTGATACCCATTTATTTTTGTACTGAAATTTCCATGAAGACACAGCTAAATGGATCAATGTAATACACTGTAGTGTATTGTCATTCGGAGAGAATGATTAGAATTCAAGGATACTGTAGATATGCAGTCCCTGAATATACTTGATTTCCAGTGAGCTTTGACTATTCAGCACATGAATTTTCACCTCTAGTCTTGTTTACAAGCTTTGAAAAAATATATATAAATAAAAGTCTCTCTCTTATGACCTTGATGACACCCCTAAGAGCTGATATACAGACACAGAACTCTTCACTGTCATCCTGACGGATGTCATAATGCTTGCAGTAAATACAAAAGCCTCCAGGCTTTGTTTAGAATTATAATTGAATTTTGTATTATTTGACTTTACTCAAGTATGACATGACAATAGAGCAATACAGTATGATGTGTTGGGATTGCAAAGAAACATAATGATGCCTGAAGCATCTTTGTATGTAATATATGTATGATCCCACATTCTTCAGTTTGCTCTCTCCCAAATAATTGTGGCTCCCATTACTATATGTATATAATACACATATAAGCATAATATCATATAAAATGTTTGTTGAGTGTGAAAATAATATTTATAAAAATTATCAATCCCCAGACAACATAGCTAAACATTGTTTTAGGATTTATATGGGAAAACTAACATTCAGAAAAAGTTCTTGCTTTCACTCTCTCCAGCAATGACAGCATTCAACAATGATTAGCTGTGTTGTCCGCATAATCACATGTAAATCATGAAAGGGTCAAAATATTTATAGGCTGTGTTGCAAGAACTACATGGAGATATATTATTTCCCCCACCCCTTAGCTCAGAGGAAGGCAAATGTCCTTCAGGTTCCAAAACATCTGTCTACTGTCCCAAATGCATGGATGATGGCTCTGCAGATTTTAGGCAAAATAGACTAATCAAATGCCATCAGTTTTCTTAAAGATCTAATAAAAACCTATAACAATAACTCAATCAATACTTTGAACATTTTGTAACCTGCCAGCTGATACCTCTTTGTGGTGAAACATTTGGTCAGGCCTTCCTTACCTTATACATACCACTCTCTAATTACCATCCTGTCTCCCTTCTACCGCATGAACCTAAAATCCTGGAATGAATCGTTCGCACCTATTACTAACGTTCTACACACCCATAATCTGTTAATCCCATTGCAACCTGGCTTTCAACCTGCATGCTACTGAGACTGCCTTGTGCAGAGTTGCAAATGATCTTCAGATTGCCAAAGCTAAATGTCACTTCTCTATACTAATCCTCCTTGACGTCTCACCTGCATGTGATATGGCTGACCAGTCCTGCTTATGCAAATTCTGCATTCCCTTGCATGCTGCATTATCTGTAATAAAGTTGAATCTAGGCTCCCTTTTCACCTTTTTAACCATTTTTCACTGTCTCTTATGCCGACAAAACCTCATCACCAGTTCCAATTAATGTAAGGTTACCACAAGGCTCTGTACTTAGTCTCTGTACATTCTGGGGCAGATTTATTAAGGGTCGAATTGAAACTTCAAAATCGAATGTTCACATTTTTGTATGGTCAAAATTGTCAGATTCGACTCGGTAATTATCCAAACTCGCTTTAAGTTTTTTAAAAACATTTAAATTCTATTTTCAAGATTTATTATACTCTGGCTATTTAAGAATTTGACTATTTGCCACCTTATAACTGGCGAATAGCTGTATAAGTCAATGGGAGGGGTCCAGTGACCAATTTGGAGCCGTTTGTAGCATTCCTGACATTCCAGTTTTTTTTTTATTGAAAAATCTCGAATCGAGTTTGATCGAATTCAAATCAAATTTGATTCGAGTTTTCAGGTTGTTTAAATTTGTATGAGTTTTGAAAATTAGATTTTATTAACAAATTTTCCACAGTCGAATTTTGAATTCAGTCGAATTCAAGGGAGACACAGGACTTCAAAATTCGACCCTTGATAAATGTGCCTCCCCGTGTTTGACGATTTGTCTTTCATTATATTTATCTCAACCCCTTCATTAACAGCTCAGACTTAGATTAAAATCTCTTAACTGCCTCCTGCAATCTCCAACTGGAAGAATCAATGCAATCTCAAACAAAAATTATCTTTCCACCTAAACCCGATCTTTCTGCCCTTTTACAATTTCTGCTGATGGCATGGTCATTAACTCAGCATGTTGTCTGGGGGTACCCTGGGATGAAAACAATCTGGTCCAGGACCTTTGTTTATCTTTTTTTATATAGATTCTTAATTTTTCCTTTTTCATATAAAAAGATATACAACAAATAAGGGAGTTACACCATTTTCATTGCATATACAATTTCATTACCATTTCTCCATTGACAGCTTGCTGGTGTCTAGAAAGAAAAGAATAAATAGAAAGGAAGAGGAAAGAAACAAACAGAGCAGTTAAGTAAGGAAAGAGAGGTGTAAGAGAAATAGAATGTAGCCATCCCATTGTTCTATTCTCCCCTTCTTATTTATAAGGGCTTCTGATATTTTAGCTTTTTATATTCTGTTTCTTTATATATTATCCATGCTGTCCATACAGCTATGTGTTCAATTTGCTTGGGAGACCAGCTCCTCCATTTTTCTCATTGCTTCTATTTCCTTAATCTACTCTACTACAGAGGGGTGTTGCCTAGATTTCCAGCGTCTGGGTATAACAACTCTTGCTGCTTGTAATGCAAATCTTATGAAACCTTTTTTAGCATTCTTTATGGACCCTGGTATCATGGATAATAGTAATATTTCTGGTGCTGCCGTTAAGTCTGTTCCTGCCGCTTGTTTAAGATGCTTGATGATCTGTTCCCAGAATGGTTTAATGTAAGGGCATGACCACCAGATGTGAAGTGCGATGCCTACTTCTCTATTACATCTCTGACCGTGGTTACAGGGTAGATTTTCTTTAGTTTGATGGACAGAGATGGACAGAGATACCACCTAGTGAGGATTTTGAAATTGGTCTGCTGAGCTTTTGTTGCTATACTCATCTTGTGCGTGAGTGTATAGGCCTTTTGCCAATCGTTATCCGATTTCTTTCTCCCATTTTGTGACATATATTGGTCGTGCTTTGAACTTTGTTTCATTTATAATTTTAACCCCCATTGATACTCTATTGGCGGGACAGTAGCCTGAACCAGCTTCTCGAAAGGCGTAGCACTATTTATTTCAATCTTGCCTTTTAGAGCTCCATTATACCAATGTATGAGTTGAGCATATTGAAAGCTATGTATTGGCTTCAAATCTGGTAACAGTACAATTTCATTTAGGGGTAGCAGTCCTCTCATTTAACACCTCATGCGCTCTGATAAATTTATTTTCTGTCCCATTCAGGAAATCTCTGATTGTCATGCCCTGTAGAAACTGGGGATTTCCAGTTATTGGCATAAGCGGACCAACAGGGTTTATGATTTCCTTATGTTGTCTTATTATTTGGTCCCAGTGCTTTAAGATGTTCCGTGGGTATTTATCATAGGTCTTGCAGCTTGGCTTGGGTATCCATGGGAGCGCTGCCAAAGTTAATTTGATATTAGTTTGTTCAATCTGTACCCAGTCTATTGCATTGGTGATGCTGCCAGTCCAAGACCCTGGCCATTGTTATGGCTAGAGAGTATATTCTAATATCTGGGAGTCCTATTCCGCCTTTTGGTCTCACCAAGATTGTTCTTGAAACTCTACTAGACCTTCAATTTTGTGATCAATTTCTGCGTTTCCACATAAAATATGTTTGGGATCTGGCAAGACAAGGCTTACATTATATATAGGAGTCTGGGAAGTACATTCAATTTAATTACAGTTGCGTATGTATCTGCTGCTTTTTTAGGAACCATGACTCCCAAATATTTAATGTCCATTTGTGACCACATAAAGGGAAACTTTTTTTTTTAAGTCTAGCATTAAAAAATCTTTCCACCTCATTATTTCTGGTAGTGAAGTTGATGGTTGAGTTATATATAGTAATATAACCTTTGTTTATCTTAACATGTTCTAGTCTCTTTTGAATTTCCTCATGCATACATATATAATATTTTGTGATAAAGCATGCTGGGATCTCTACCTGAGCAAAATCAGATGATGGATTCTTAACTAAACAATGTCGGAAGATACATTTTAGCAGCATCATGACATGGTATAAGTATGAAAAGTATGAATGCTCAGTGAATTCCATTTCATAATCTCTTTGGCCAATTGCTCAACTGATGAGGATGCTTTAGGGAGGATTTTGTTTTATGTACCCTTGTACAGAAAGCTTTAAAAGCCCCAAGTACCCCTTTTTGATGCAAAGAGGTTTGCCAACTGCTTTGGAAAGCTAGTTGTACAGCAAAAAATGCACAGTATTCTCCTATGTTAGAGGACAGGTGAAGATGACAAAGATTTAAGTGCCCTTTAAAGGAACATTTTCCTTGGCCTTTACTTGCTCTTTTATGTTTTGTTCGACTGAAATTTCGGTGTACAGTGCTTTATCATGTTGCTGTTAAAGTTTGTTTGTAGAGTAGGCAATGCGCTTTGAGAATAGACCATGTTTAGAATGCATAATTGTTGTTTGTATAGAATAATAACCTGTTAATTACTAATAAAGCATTAGCACTCCATGCTCTCTAAACAAAATCAAAGGAAATAAAATTATAATTTCCATCAAGACCCCCCCCCTCCAATTCAGCCAATGAATTAAGAACATACGGAAACTAAACACGCTGGAAAAAAAAAGTGCATTTGTTTAAATTGCATGACTCCATAGACAACATAACAGTTAATAAAGCAAATTATCGCATTTGCCTAAAAAGTATTCTTTGGAAATTTAGCTCAGGCAGCCCAAACGACGAAGGTGACATCTGCAGAATGGAATTACTTAGATGTTTGTAAAACAAAATACAATACCCTGGAGGGACCGAACAGTTTCATGTTTTTTTTAAATCAAGCGCTTTTTTCCGTTATTTGGAGGTTTTGCAGCAATCAGTTCACATTATGAGAACAGGGCAGTGTAATTATGGAAATTAAGTACAGATTTCAGTTGAACGAACTCATCAGATAAAATCACAGCCTTTCTAGATTGGTCTCCTGGCTTCATGTCAGCTCATTTACATAAAACATTTAGCTTAATGAGAAGTAAACAACAAAGATGCAGCATGTATTAACCCAAGGGGGGTCTGCGCTGTCATACGAGAAATATTAAGCTTATATTTTCAGTACTTTTTCTCTGCCTAATAAATAGAGAGTGCAGAGGCATTGCAGAATGGATGAGCAGCAGACCCAGTTGTGTCTTTGGCTATAATTCTTACTGCAGAGTATATTTCATCACCTGTAGGGTAAAATCATTATTCAAGTTTATTTACTTTCAGCTTCCTGTAAGCAAAATGTGACATAATCTAGTTACTCAGTTTAATTGTGTGCGGGGCTCTGAACAACAGAGAAAATCCTCCTGGCCAGTGATCTCTCGCATGCTTTGTACAGTCATTAATATTCAGGGCCGGATTTACATAGAGAGCGCCCCTAGGCCCACTGCCGTTCGTCGCCCCTGTCCTCTCCCCTTTATTCGTGCAAATTTTCATCATCAATGGGGAAATTTAAAAAATCATTGTATCTCCAACACATCCCCAGTGTTTTTGAACCAATGTGGGTGTGGTTGGGCAGGATGCCGCCCCCCTAAAATCCTGCCGCCCTAGGCCCGGGCCTAGGTGGCCTTTCCACAAATCCAGGCCTGTTAATATTCAACCTTTAAAGATCAAATTCAAAGGTTGTTTGTAAGTTAGTATTCATCAGAATTTAAACATTTTTTGGATAAAATGAAATGTAATGATTTAATATAGAATGTATGAAATGCCTTCAACAGATCCAAAAGTCATATTTTCTGTTTGAGTTAAAGTTAAATAATTATTGAAATCGCTCAGATTTGGATGACCGCACTCAAGGTTATTACATTACAGGTCCTTTGAATTAAATTATTAATGTTGGAGTTTTTTTTTATTTTAGCATAGCCTTTTTTCATACCTCCCAACATTTTGGAAATAGAAAGAGGGAAAAAGATTTGGCGCGTGTAGTGCAGCAATTTTTACCTAGCCCATTTATGTGGCCACACCCTCTAATTACCATGTTAATTTTACAAAATGTGGCAGGTTATGAAATTTATAGCACATTTCTTTGGTTTTTATGTGTTAGAGTTTTGATAATGAAGGTGAATTGCTCTTTAAGCTGCAAGCCACAGTTTCCCCAGGAGACCTATTTATCTTAAATAGCTACTTTTGCTCCTTTGCTTATCTTAAATTGTTATAAAAGTATCTATAAGTGCACATGCTGAATGTTCTGCCAAAAGCCAATTAAGTTGAAGAAACTTTGTATCTTTTTCTGGCTGTTCGGTGAAGGAGGTCAAAGAGAAAGCCGGGACATTTCAGTAACAATCCGGGACTGCGGGTTGAGCTGTCAAAATCAGTACTGACCCACGAAAAACGGGACAGTTGGGAGGTATGTAATATATATATATATATATATATTAAAAAAGCTCAGTTTCAGATGTCACCACAGCTTCATTTCAGCACAGAAAATATATATTCTTTGATCCCAAGGTAATTTTAGAGCAATTTATTCCTGTTCACAGAAACAAATATCATTGATTTTGAGCAAGATATTTTATGTCACTTTTATAGACTTTGTAATACAATGGCTAGGACATTCATGGGCATTTTTAGTGCTGCTGCAATTTTTCAGATTAATTATACAGCGCACAGTCTCTTTGATTACACAGCAATCAATTAATTATGAAAATAAGTGAAATCACTCAGCCAACTAACTTGTTTTTTATTACATGAGAGTTGTGATTTCATTTAAAATGTGCCTAATGTCTTAGCAATTCTTGACTGCAATTTTGAAACAAGAAAAAGGTGGATATATACTGTATAAGTCAGTTTGGAACAAAACCAAGAAAAAAAATGTAACAACTTAAACAGTTCTGACTTCTGTTTTTCCGACCCTCTGGGAGCAGGTAAAGCTGCACCACCAGGGGTGGAGTTTTTTTTTTTTGAATGACAACTGATATTTCCCGTTGATGAATAATCAGTGTAATTGACTTACCCTTATGAATTGATGTGCTTTGAGCCAACCAACCAGTGATTGGTATAAGATTGGTCACTGAACAACCAGTTTGAATCAGTAATTTGTGTTGATTTATTTAAAAACATATTTAAGTACAGTTATTTTTAGCTTGAATTAAATAAAAGCTACATGTTCATATATCCATAAGCCCCAAATACCCCATATGAGTTATACCTGCGTAGGAACCCATAAGTATAGCATACCTCCCAACATTTTGGAAAGAGGGATAAAAAGATTTGCTGCTAGGTACATGGAGAATTGTTTGACCATGCCCATTTTTATGGCCACACTCAAGGTTATAAAAGTTTGAAAACATTCCTGTGTTTATTACAGTTTTGCTAATGAAGGTGAATTGCCCTTTAAGCTGTGAGTCACAGTTTCCCCAAGAGACCTGCTTATCTTAAATTGTTACAATTGCTTCTTTGCTTATGTTAAATTGTTACAAATGTATTTAAGTGCACCTGGCACATATTCTGGGCTCTCTGCCAAAAGCCAATTAAGTTAGAAACTTTGTATCTTTTTTTGGCTGTTCAGTGCAGGAGATCAAAGAGACTGAATATTTCAGTAACAATCCGGGACTGCGGGTTGAGCTGTCAAAATCAGGACTGTCCCCCGAAAAATGGGACAGTTGGGAGGTATGGTATATGAAGGCCCTATTGCTTTAAATCCCTATACTTTCTTATCTCCCTAGTTGCTGGGCCGATGCCCTTGTATTTACATAATTTACATATTTCTATTATTGGCTCATAGCCTTATGACCACTTCCTACCATACTTAATATAGTGTTTGGTTAGGGGTGGATCTATCTCTTTGGCCTTCAGTTGATAGCCCAGGGAGCCTGGGATCAACACTGCCCAGTAAAGCAGAGCTGCCCTCCAGGGACCTTTACCTCTAGTGAAAGTCGGGGAAGCAGGGACCCTGTGAACGAGGCTTAGCCAGTAACAGGTTATTCCAATTAATATAACTTTCTAGGAAGGTGTTACAGTCAGATCTAGATAGAAAGAGCAGCCTGTGCTCCAACAAGGATTCATAGCAGAGAGTAGCTCTCCAATATGCTCTGATTTGCCTGAAGTGAAAGGAACGCCGTTTTGAAGAGGGATTCGATGTTAGTCTAGAGGTGTACTTTAAACTACCTAACACTACTTCCACATGGCAAAAAGTGCTTGACCACAAAAGTGCTTGACTGACACTTTACCATCCTTGTGCTGCATTTCCTAGCTGGACATAGCCTATTATATAATAGTTACATTTTGTATCCTGAAGGCTGAGCTGCTGTGCTACGGTTTCATTAAATTTTTGTGACAAGCTGCCGGACAGAATTGGCAAAGGCAGTTCTTTGTTCAAAAAAGGCACAAAAGTTAATAGGGCCATGGGTTTTGGCTTAGAGGTTCGTTCCCAGAAACCCCTTATTGGCCAGCACCATTGCCCATCATCCAAGTCACGAGAGATTTCTGCCTCACCATTTTTGGAATGTGAGAATACTTTGGTGCACATTGAGAGGCAGGTCAGCAGTCATTTTGTGGCAAGCTTCTAGAGGAGCCGATCGCAAGCCACTGCTCTAATACTTCTATTGCCTAAAGTGCAGTGTCGGACTGGCCCACAGGGATACCAGCCGGTGGGCCCAGGTGTCAGTGGGCCCTCCTGCTTCTAAAAATTTGGCCTATTTCATGGTCATTTATTTCTATGAGAATAAAGAGGCTAAATAAATGGAATACTAGGTTATAGTATGTAAAGAAAAGAGAATAGGAGAATAACGATTCAGTCAGGAGAGGAAGAAAATACTTAGAGTGGGCCCCTAGTCTAAAGGTTTTTTGGTGGGCCCCTGGTGTCCCAGTCCGACACTGCTAAAGTGACATCAATTGCCTGCAAGTTCAAAGCAAACTCTGCATATCTTCTACCTTAATATAGCCCCAAAATAGTGTTACACCTGCTTAATAACAAATTGATACCTACTTGACAGGGATTCCATTTTCTTCCAATAAATGTAATTGAATTCCCTAAAGTGCATCATATACAGGTTCCCCACATATACAGTATATTGTTTTTATTCCGCCAAAATTAATGCAACAAGGGCAAATCGCCCCACCATCAGAATTGAGCCTTACAGTCTCTCAGTTCATGGGAAATCTTTATAGGTTAATGTAACCAAGCAATTCATTATTATTTTTCTCCATTGAAAAATATTCTGCAGAAATCAATTGAACTGAAGATTTTCTACTGATAAATATGCAGCAATCACGTGTGTTTGTTTTGCCAAGAGGCTCTGCTTTATGTATAATAAAAAATAAAGTTTCAGGAGCAGATGATTATATAAATTAACTATTTTTACCAAGCAGAAAAACAGAAAAAACGCCTGGTGCCTTGTCTGTGACCATGCAGTAATTGGATCTGTTCTGTCCCCACTACGTATTACCCCGAGGCAGTGTGTAGTTAGACATGCAGCTTAAGCTCCCCACACTCCAATAAAAGAGACAGAGCTGAATTTACTGGAATTGTAGGAAGAATTGAAACTATAAACAGAAAATGCAATGAGCAAATTTACAATGAACAACGACATATACACATGCAACATTTAAGTGTAACGTACTCATCTGTTAAGGAACCTTGGAAGCAGCGGGTACACTCGGATGCACAGGGAACCCTGTGGATTCCAGTGTTTACACCGGGCTTTCTGCTGCAGAACCAACAAGGAGTTAGTGCGTGAAATAGTAAAAGTTTGTAAACGTAGTATATATAAATTCGGCCAACACTACAAAACATGTATGCAGCAGTGTTTCTGAGATGCTGGCAGCTGTAAAGGTGGCTTAATGCACACTTACGTCCATTTTCTTAACCGATGCTATCATGAGGAGGAAGATAGAGTTGGGTGTGCTCCTTCCACAGAATGGGCTACAAATGGAGTCTGATCTCTCACACATGGGGAAGTATGGTAGCCAGATAAGTTCAAAAGCAACGCTGTAAATGGCTGTATGGAGTGTTGGATAAATATCTGAAATGGCCAGCAGAGGGAGTTCACCACAAGTGACTCATGAAATATAATAACATGGTGAAAGCTTATGCTGGAGACAGCGCCGGATTTCCCGGGCTGGTGCCTCTTGGCCACGCGGTTCTAGCGCCTGCCAACACTACCCCCCGCGGGAGAACATGGCACAAGCGACTGAGCACTGGGGAGCTGCGCGTCCCCAGAACTCCCTATAAAGAAGCTGGGTGGCATGCAGTCTCTAATAATTTGCCGCCACAAAGTCCATATGCATTAGTAAAATATCAGTTAATGAGCTCAAAAATGTCCAGCTCCACTACTCCAAATGTAAATCCTCAAAACAAATCAATGTAAAATTGCTCAAAGGAGATTTTGGTAGTTATCAGATTTAGTCCTAACCAAAGTGTCAAATAAGATTTGCTTACATGATCTGACCAAGTAACAGAGCTTGATGCTGTAGTACTAACCTGAATGATGCCATTGGTTGAACCTCTCCATTGAGGCTAATCCCTTATTGGCTAGTGTGACTTGTCGTCATAAGACCTTTACATTTGAAAGAACTTTCTTTGAGACTTTTCTTGCAATAGTCTGTAAATAAAATAGCTTTTATTAGTTTCTAGTTATACCCGTTCAATGCATTTTCTGTGCCAAAATATTCAGTGGCTTACCTCAATTATTGAAAACTGTTTTCACTTTTTTTGCATATATTGTATGCTGCCATTTTATCAACGTTTTGCAGCTGAGAGACTTAGAAGCAAAAGGGCTTATTTACTTTTTTTATCAGATGGATTTGTTAGGAGTTATTGTTGATAAGAAAATAATTTTTTCTAAGAATACATTGTCTAATGCAGAGCAGCAAATATCAGAATAGCTCTGTACTCATTGTTTTCGTCTATTTTTGTCAGTTTTCTTTCTTTTCTGAGCCCTCAGAGACCAACTGACTTCAGCAGGGCACAAAAAGGCTGTGTGGATAATGAATCCGAAATGTCAAAAGATTTCTGTCTCCAGCCGCCCACCAAGCTTATTAGAATTTATACAGCAGAAAGTCACCTGGCTGTAGGGATTCCAAGTATACAGCAGGAACCCAACGTTAACTTGCTCATTATGAAAATCACAAAGGAATATGCCAAGCACTTCAATGAGAGGCAAAAGTCAAAATTCTCACTAAAAACAAATTGCCAGGAGAGAAAACACACTGGTGTACTCTTATAGTAAGTTTACAAAACAGCAACATTACTGGCAAGAAGCTGGGATGGCTAAATGCAGTCTGATAGCTGGGGATAAACAGCAGTTAAAAATAGAAAAAAGCATTTTACGTTCTGGTTTTCAAGTTAGAAGTGACAACTTTAAATCCTTGCTAACATTTAAAATATCATAAAATGCCAAACGCCAGAAAAAGGGGTGAGCCAACATACTGGCAACGCTGTTTTAAAAGTCTCAAAAATAAAAGGTAAAAGATGAACTTCAGCTTGCTCAAATTCTTTAGATACCAATCCCCCATTGACGTCTATAGAAACTCAAAAGGTTTTAGGTGAAGCTTTTCATTTCTGTTTTCAACATTTTTTTACTTTGAGAATTTATCAAAAATTCAAATTTGAAAAACACAAATATAAATCAAGATTGTGTTTTTTGCGGTGATTTTATTCCTAGACTAGAACAAAAATACCATATCACAGTTTACTAAAATTTGCCTCCAAGTGTCAGTTATCAAAAAACAATTTTTTTTCCATTGCATTATACATCTTTAAATATACGTAGCAGAATACTATGGATTTCCACAGAAACCTTTCCATTACCAGCCATCCGATCCAACTGAACTGGTTGCATTCCAAGCTGCACAGGAGAGCCAGAGCCTATACCCATCTGATGGTCAGGCAGCCGACAGCTAGGTGGAATACACAGAGATTGGCTGAATAAAAAGTGGTTAACAATTTGTATTTCTATGTTGCGATATATATATATATATATATATATATATATATATATATATATATATATATATATATATATATATATATATATATATATATATATATATACACACACACACACACACACACACACACATACATACATACATATATATATATACACACACAAATTATATGCCTCAAACAGAAATGTATGCTTTGCTGCAAGCATTCAAATTTAGCAATACCGGGAGGAAGCGAGAAGCATAGCAGCTGAGACCTTTCTTTGTCACCTTTTCTTTAATTCATTTATTTCATCTTGCTACCGATTCATTTTGGCAGTGGAATCAAATAATTAATTCCAAAAGCCTGCCGCTCATGTTTGTCTCGAGCAATATATGATCAGCAAATAGAATAAGGCTGATAGAATAACGGTTCTAATATTTTAAAAAGTGAATATGATTAAAACACAATAAGCTATATTTATAGCCTTGGGTGAAGAAATGTATATGCATTGCATCCAGTGGTAGTTTCAACAACAATCTTCTCTGCTCTTGTATACCTTTAGAGTGACATGCCTCTGAAAAATAAGAAAATTGAACCTAATGCATTGATTTAATCTGTCTCCAATATCAAGAGAGATTTAATAAATGCACACGGCAGAGCCTTCAATCTGGCATGAGTCTGTTTAAAGACTCACCACTATGGGCCTTTTGTCAAAGAGGCATTAATATCAGCCAATGAATGTGGCCGTCTTATGTAAAAAGCTTACACTCTGCTTTGTTTATGCCAAGCAAAATGTAAAATATACTACATTTACTATTGTTTCTAGGTTTACACTTGAGTAGTGTCATTAATGCAAAGGAGAATGCAGTAAACCCAGACAAAATATAGGCTATGTTTCGCTTTTGTTTACTGGCTTGTAAATGTTAGAGACAACTGGTTTGAATCCCTGCCTATAAAAAAGGCAAGTGCTGTAAGTGAGAATGAAAGAAACAATAAATCTATTATATATTATAGATAGGGATGCACCGAATCCAGGTTTCGGTTCGGGATTCGGCCAGGATTTGGCCTTTTTCAGCAGGATTCGGCCTGCCTGGCCGAATCGAATCCTAATTTGCATATGCAAATTAGGGGCAGGGAGGGAAATCACGTGACTTCTTGGCACCAAACAAGGAAGTACATTTTCAGCTTCCCACCCCCAATTTGCATACGCAAATTAGGATTCGGTTCGGTATTCGTCCGAATCTTTCACAGAGGATTCGGGGGTTCGGCCGAATCCAAAATAGTGGATTCGGAGCATCTCTAATTATAGAATATATCTTGCCCCCACTCATTAAGAGACTGATTTATTAAAGGTTAAGAAGAAAAGTTAGTGAAGTCTTGACAAAAGAATCAAGATTCTTCAGCTGATTAAGATTGTAAGTTATTTTTACATTTTTCTTCTGTTCTCTTGCCAGAGTCAGCACTGTTAGATCTTTCTAGCACTCAACATCAAAAATTCTGGAGCTGCTATACCATTAAAGTGTATGTGAACCTTATGAAATGTAAAAAATACATTTCCAGACATATTCATGCTCCAGAGACTAGACACAAATTATACATAAGGTATTAGAGGTGCCTGTGCCCACCAACTCTCACTGTCTTTAATGTCCTCAGACCAACTGCCTATTATTGTCGCCAATGTACATTTACTTTGTGTGTTTTTTTGGGTGCTTAGGTCTACTGCCTCTCACTAAATATTATATATATTTTATGTACCAATGGCCACTGGTTTTTACTGGGGCTTATTTGCAAATTTGCCGTATTCGAGAAAATCATGGTAGGATATTTGCTTTCATTACTCTGCCTGCAGTAGACAAATCAAAGCTAGTCATTGACTGATTGATATTGGTAACCACATTGAAGAAAACCTGCCCAATGTTAGTAAATGGGGTGCCAGAACCCACTCCCTCCTACTATATCTAATGTCCTTTACATAGTTACATAGTTAGATTGGGTTGAAAAAAAGACAAAAGTCCTTCAAATCCAACCCCTCCAAATGAAAACCCAACATCCATACACACATCCCTCCATACCTTCACATACATAATATATACCCATATCTATACTAACTATAGAATTTAGTATCACAATAGCCTTTGATATTATGTCTGTCCAAGAAATCATCCAAGCCACTCTTAAAGGCATTAACAGAACCAGCCATCACAACCTCACTGTCCTGACTGTGAAGAACCACCTATGTTGCTTCAAATGAAAGTGGTGGCCTCTGGTGTGGTGATCATTTATATCCCTCTTAAGGACTGGAGTCCAAAACTGCACTGCATACTCCAGATGAGGCCTCACCAGGGACCTATAAAGAGGCATAATTATGTTTTCATCCCTTGAGTTAATGCCCTTTTTTATGCAAGACAGAACTTTATTTGCTTTAGGAGCCACAGAATGACACTGCCCAGAATTAGAGAACTTGTTATCTACAAAACCGCTAGATCCTTCTCATTTAAGGAAACTCCCAACACACTGGCATTTAGTATATAACTTGCATTTATATTATTTTAGCCAAAGTGCATAACCTTGCATTTAACAACATTGAACCTCATTTTCCAGTTTGCTGCCCAGTTTTCCAATTTAGACAAATCACTCTGCAAAGTGGCAGCATCCTGCATGGAACCTATAGTTCTGCACAATTTAGTATCATCTGCAAAAATAGAAACAGTACTTTCAATGCCCACCTCCAGGTCATTAATAAACAAGTTGAAAAGCAAAGGACATAGTACAGAGCCCTGCAGTACTCTAACAACACTGGTTCAATTACAAAATGTTCCATTTACCACTAGAGATTTTAGTCCTTTATATTCTAGTAACCATTGCCTACTACCTTAGCTATATACTGTAATTGAGATGACAGAAGCTCTTACTGTATGTCTTAAAATGCCAATGAGCACTACTTAAATGTGCTTTAGTTGCCCTTTCCTATTGACATTCAGTACATAATTTTTTGGGCTACAGGAGCAACTGCCCTTATCATATAATATACAGTAATTACCTATTTCTTTACCTATTAGCTACTAGCCACCAAGATGCTTTTCAACTACTGCTACCAAATGGTGAATTATTCAATTCGTTGACTACGAAAGTGTATTTCAACGCCTGTGATGATTGAAATGCAGCAGTTTTGTAGTATAAAATCAGAGGTGCTTCCCAGGGGACCAATGTCCTGAAATGGGGATGGATGGGAACCTCACAGTAACTGGAAAAACTCATGGGGGCCCTGGCCACAAATGTTTTTTTTATGGGGGGCCCTGACCACCAATATCTTTTTATTTTTTATTAACATGTGGGAACCCTAGCCACCAATATTTTTTTTGTTTTTTTACTGTGTGGTGGGGTGGGGAGGGCGGACCTGTAGGTGGGGCTTGCGGAAATGTTGTCGTATGGGGCCCTGTGATTTCTGATGGCGGTCCTGGGTACATCTCTCGCAGAATGTTCTATGAGACAAGACCTATGGTAAAAAAAAAAAAGGACTCAACAAAACTAGATCAGATGTTGGGTCTGATGTGTCACTGTGACTTTGTATGGAAGGAGGACACCTATGGCCAATGCCTTTACAATCCATTTATTGCAGTAGAAAAACAGCATGTGCTAGATTGAAAAGGCATTGGCCATAGGTGTGCTCCTTCTTAACAAAGTCACTGGATACTACTTGGTTTCTGAAACAGCCAGGAAGTGTATGCACCCTTGAAAATCAAGTAAGTGATGTGCTGAGAAATTTTGTATTGATCGGATGTGTCACAGTCTGTGAAAATGGGTTGGGACTTGGGTTGAGCTGTCTGTCCAGAAAATAGAAAGTGGGTATAAATGATATTTGTTTTTTGGATTAATTTGCCTTATAGTTACTCAAGTACTGTCCAATGGAAGGGTTGCTGTATTCAGAATGCCAGTGGACAAGTCTGTTCTGGTTTCAGAAAAATGAACTTGTTTGTATATGTTATGTAGAAATAGAAAGTCCTAGTGGGAAACCCTGATGAGAATTAAAGGCCAATAACTGTTTGAAGTTACACTGGGTGTCGCCATCTCTTCCTTTGAAAAAAGGCAAGGGAATCTATTATTCATCCAAATGAACTAAGCAGTAACTAATATTTCCTGTAAAAATGGATGACGTCTATACTACAGGCACTAGTTTTTTCATCTATAGTATATACAGAGAATGCAAATGGTATGCTAATACTGATCCAAATACAGTGTATTATTCTATCAATCAATAATTTATCACTTTGGTGAAAAGCTGATCATTTCCCTAATAAGGTATAAGCTGCACCAATTATTTTAAAACGCATTTTCATTCTCCTGTGAGTGCATCAATGCAAGTAATTATTTTCTTCCAGGATTTTGTTGTAACAGAAGAGTTTAAAAAAAGTTAAATGGGTATTAAGGCCTGCGGCATAACTAGATGTTAATGGTTCCCACAGCAAATTAATTTTAGGGACCCCAACATAGCTCGAGGTTGTCCTGTATTGCCAGTATATATTTAAAATGAATTAGGGCCACATGGTAGGGCCACATGGGGCCCCTATATCTCCTGGGCCCCCCTGCAGCCACAGGGTCTGCTTCCTCTGTAGTTATGCCCCTGATTGAAAGCTTTAAATAAAATGTGTATGCATGATTTTATCCTTCCAAGCAGATCCATAGCTTTAGAGCCATTGCTTTTTGATCCTAAGGGTACTGAAACCATTTTGCCATACGGTAAACTGTGCATTTGATGTGCATTCTGAAATCATATTGTGCATTTTATTCTTCTTTGTTAAGCAGCTCTTCACACATTGAGCAAAGTAACAAGAATCATCAAACTAACGTTTTATTCTTCTCCATCTAGAAGTCCTTTTATAATAACCGTTTTTGTTATTTCCCCCCCCCCTCTCATATAAAGAAATCAGAGTTTTGGCTCACCCCTCACATTAACATCCTGAGATGTCAATGTCACGCAAAGGTTGGAAGAGTGAAAAGGTTTCAGTGTGAGGCTCTGCCAAGGCAAGCTGTTAAAAAGAAAATGCTTTTAAGACAGGGCTGGACATTTTCTTTTGTCCTTTGACCTCAAGAGTCTGGTGACTTTTGTGTTAATAATAGACCTCGTTTTTCCTGCAGATTTTAGTTCTATTTTCATAAAAGGTAAATGCTCTTCTTTTTTTGTATAGATGATACCTTTTCATCCATACAAAACAAAGTTTTTTTTCGTATTCCCCATATATCTAATAAACATCAACACGTGAGTAAAAAGTACCGATTCCTTTATGCTTTGCATAGAGCATTTTTAAATAGGTTCTCATGGCATAGGGGGGGTGAATGTTTTTGATTATTTTTACCCTTTATGTTCATATAGTGCAGACATAATCTGCAGTGATTTATAGTGATAACGCATTATTCACATCAGTCCCTGTCCCAGGAAGTTAGGTTGAAAAGACAAGTCGATCAAGTCCTCGATTCGTACATTTTTTGGACCTTGTGTGGAGAGTCCCGTCATTTTTCGTCCCACGGAGATCGGTCGTTCGGTTGATCGGCCAGGTTAAAAGATTTGTCGGCTGCTGATAATATCTCTGCATGTATTGCCGATCAGATGATTTTCAATGGGAGACTGTCACCAGCTTTTGTCGGACATAACTTTCGTACGATTGCCGTCAGGGGCAGAACATCGGCTGATCTGTTCTTTTACTACTTTATTTGATATGAATGGTTAATGGCAGGTCAGGAGATGGGGAAGTCCATCGTTTGAGGATTCGAACGATCGGATCTTTGCATCTATGGCCAGCTTAAGTCTACATATAACCTTCCTAACTGCTAGTTGCTCCAGAGAAAGGTAAAAAAAACTCCATTTGAAGCCCCTCCAATTTGCCTCAGAGGGGGAAAAAATTCCTTCCCGAAGATGGCAATCAGACTAGTACCTGGATAAACTTGTACTATGAGCTATATTTCATAACAATGTATTCCCTCACTTGCTAAAAAGCTATCCAACCCTTTCTTAAAGCTATCTAATGTATCAGCCTGTACAACTGATTCAAGGAGAAAATCCCACCTCTTAACTCTCACTGTAAAAAAAACCCCTTCCGAATATTTAGCCAGAACCTCTTTTCTTCTAATTGGAATGGGTGCCCTCTTGTCAGCTGGAAGGACCTACTGGTAAATAAAGCATTGGAGAGATTATTATATGATCCCCTTATATATTTATACATAGTTATCATATCACCCCTTAAGCGCCTCTTCTCCAGAGTGAACATCCCCAATTTGGCCAGTCTTTCCTCATAGTTAAGATTTTCAATACCTTTTACCAGCTTAGTTGCCCTTCTTTGTACCCTCTCTAATTCAATGATGTCCTATTTTGAGCACTGGAGACCAAAACTGTATGGCAGTGGAGATTACATTCTAAGTTCCCTATAACATTGATACATAGTAGTAATCAGGAGATGGTTAGTCTGCCTGTATGTTTTTAGAGTGTTGGAGGAAACCAGAGTACCAGTAGGAAACCCATGCAGATGGGGGAAACCTTATAGGCTAGACTAGAGAGAAACCTAGGATGCTAATGCTGCAAGCAGTAATGCTAAACAATGTGCCCCTTTTAGTTTAGATCTCATGCAGGAATACCCCTGTACCCTATTCCAAGAGAAAAGTAAGATCTGCTACCCCCAGAAATGGCACACATTACTTATTTAACATCCACCCATGGTGGTAGTAATAGTATATAATATACAGTACTCATTTACAGAGATACTGACACTATAAAACATGAATGTACATTAAAAGTTACCTATAGGTAATGTTGATCGTTTTGTGCTGAGAGGTTTGTTTTTGTAAGTAATTGTTAGTTGATGTTCCTAAACCTGACTGTTTTGCCAACCTGACTGTCCCATCTCAGTCTGTCAGTTAAAGTTTCTAATGCTAACGGACTCCTGCTGCACAAATATGGCAGCCCTCATAGGCGATCACAGGGAGTTCGATAAGTAATTTAAGAGCACTGGACAAATACTTTATGGCAAATTTATAAGAGGCATGCAAAGTCAATTTTATGGATGATGTAAAAAAAAAAAAGTTTTTTTCTATTTACTCAACCTCACATCATAATAGGCATAATAACAGTAATCTTCAAATTCATGTTTTACCAAGTAAACAGACAATTATTAAAAACTTTAAGGAGAACTAAACTAAAGTTGTAGTCTAGAAATGTTGTATATTATGTTGTGGGCAATATAAGGCTGTTTAGTACTTTAATACAGATAATTACTACATGTCAGCTCATATACCAGTGCAATTAGCATCAGAATGTAATAATCAGCCCTGTAGCATCAGCTTATATTATCAGTTTATCTGTGACGACCCCTAAGCTAAGATTCTCAACAGCTGCTCAGAGCCCACTGAGCATGTGAGTGTCGCAGACACTTTCCAAGTTGGTGACCCCCTGTGAAAAGTTTGAAGTCCTGGATCATTGCTGCTATTGAGAAGCTGAAACTTTAGGCTGGTGCAAGAAGTTCAGTATGTAAAATATGGCATTTTTAACCATATGAATTTTTAGGTTTTAGTTTTCCTTCAAGAAATGTATATCTGCTAACCAGTGTGCAGCGGTTTGATACAAGCTGGTTAAAGTGACAAAGAAAAGAAAGAAAAGTGTAAACAAATGGAGCATTGATAAAAGATTTGTATTTCTTGCTACTTGCAATTTTGCACTGAACTAGCCAAGGAATACTTTTCCAGTGTCTGGGCTTGTAAGTAATATGATTCTTCAACCATCATATCAGACATAGCACAAGTCATTTAGGTAAACTTAAAAAATTCAGGTGGCAAGAAAAGATGGTGTAAAAAGCAGCATTTGTAATCATGGGTGCCCAATACGGTCACCCCTGTTTCTGGATTTTCCTTACAACCCAGTCTCTGCATTTACCTTTTCACCTGCTCTAGATGGGGCCTCACCTCAAGACAGAGACTCTCCTGAACTGCTCTGCTCTTGTCTCCAATAGTGATGGGCGAATCGGACCCATTTTGCTTTGCCAAAAATTGTGAAGCGGTGAAAATTAGCCAAAATGCATGGAAATCTATGGGTGACAAATGTTTTTTGACGCACGATAGTTTCTTTCACCCATTTTTCACCATTTTGTCATTTTCACTGCACAACTTGGGGAAAAATTTCACTCATCACTAGTCTCCAACCATATCTGTGCCTCGTTCTGGAGTGCTACGTGAGAGAAATCCTCAAAGCCAGCAAGCTCAGAACATTTTAAAATTTTGCGGCATAGGAGTTGAGGTAATACTCCAACCCCCAATATTTGGCAATAATTTATTATGAGCGAATTTGTCACATTTCCCTTCCCCAAAAAATTTGTGCCCGCAGACACCCCTGCTGCGTCCCTAGTGCGGCTGGGCAGCATGCTGCCCCTAAAATTTTGACGCCCGGGCCTCGCCACAAATCCGGGCCTGGTCTTCACAACCGATATAATGAAGCCTTCTGAGTTTAAATTGTACTTGCAATTTCAAACATGAAAAAAAATCACTAATAAATTGGAAATTCAGATAAAATCAATCATTCACGGTAATAAAACATTGGAATTGGTAATATTAGAGTTTGGATTTTAATACACAAGCAATATATTTTAAAGCATTGCTGACCTTTTATATTATCTCAAGCCTAGTTAGAAGATTGCTCTGTCATTAAACAGGTCAGCATTATCCATTTATGAGATTTAGTGTTTTTACACACCATTTGTCAACTTCTACTTTACTGTGTGCAATGTCTTATTAGTATGAAAGACATTATAAAAGAGCCGCATTAGTGGAGTATTCGGACTGTAGCTGAAAAAATACAATGGGCCCATTCTGTCAACCAGAACAACATTTCTACATAATTTCACATATTTCTGAAAGTGTATGTTCACTTTAATACACCTGTGGGCACAATCTAAAATAATCTTTTAAAATAACAATACCTATGAATATGTCATAAATAAACATTTAATAGTGTGAAAAAGCTACACATTTATTTTCTCAGGATCCTTAAATAAAATTTACTACAACTAACCCATCATTTTCATCAAATTCTTATTAAAGCGATTGTTCACCTACATAGTTACATAGTAAGTTAGGTCAAAAAAAGACACACGTCCAGCAAGTTCAACCTTTTAACCTGCCTCCAGAGGAAGGCAAAAACCCAATTTGAAGTCTCTCCAATTTGCCTCAGAAGGGAAAAAAATCCTTCCTGACTGCAAAATGGACCTGGATCAACTTGTACTATGAGCCATCTTCCATAACCCTGTATTCCCTCACTTGTTAGAAAGCCATCCAACCCCTTCTAATGTATCAGCCTGATTCAAGAAGACAATTCCCCATCTTCACAGCTCTCACTGTAAAAAATTAAATGAACTTAGTATTATGTAGAGAGTGATATTCTGAGACAATTTTCTGTTTTTGAGTTATTTAGCTTTTTATTCAGCAGCTCTCTGGTTTGCAATTTCGGCAATCTGGTTGCTAGGGTCCAAATTACCCTAGTAACCATGCATTGATTTAAATAGACTGGAATATGAATAGGAGAGGCCTGGATAGAAAGATAAGTAATAAAAAGTAGCAGTAGCAATACATTTGTAGCCTTGCACAGCATTTGTTTTTAGATGGGACCCCCATTTGAAAGCCGAGTCAAAAGAAGAATCTTTTCAAAAACTATAAAAATTAAATAATTAAGCCCAACTGAGAAGTTGCTATAGAATTAGCCATTTCATAAAATACTAAAAGTTTACTTAAAAGCAACAGTGCAGAAGGGGGAACGGGATATCGGTCAAACCAAAAACAAATAGGGATATATTGGCTCCAAAAAATTATAGACCGTTATCATTGCTTAACGCTGATATTAAGATTTTGGCCTCAATATTAGCTTCTAGATTGAATAAAGTATTGACCAATATCGTTCATAAAGATCAAATTGGCTTTATGCCGCGTAGACAAGCGCCGGATAACATACGGAAGATAATTAATTTGGTAATGTATGCAAATAGAGCAAAAACACCCATGTGCCTGTTGGTACTCGACATTGAAAAGGCATTAGATACTTTGAGTTGGCAATATTTATTTAGAACCTTGGAAGTGTTAAATGTTGGCTCTACCCTCATTAATACGCTTAAGGTATACTACAATTCTCCAACTGCTAAAACCTCCCTGTTACTAGCTATTTGGAAGCTATCAGGGTTCAGCGTGGGACTAGGCAGGGATGCCCATTATCTCCAACACTATTTGCTTTGGCTATGTAGCCGTTGGCTAGGGCCATTAGGGAAAACTATATTACAGGTGTAAAATTGAGAGGGAAAGAGTACAAATTGTCACTATTTGCAGACGATTTGTTAGTACATTTAACATATTCCCATGGTATCTTTGCCAAACCTAACTGAGATATTGAGGACATTTGCAAAAGTATCAGGACTCACTATTAGTACACAGAAATCAGAAATGTTGCCTTGCAATATCCCAAAGCTCATTGTAAATTAATAGAATCTTAATTTTGGGTTTAAAATATCTGAATCCCTGCAATACCTGGGAGTGCAATTGACTAACTGTTTATTCTCACTACAGAGCTAACTTTAACCCTTAAAATCTTAAAGCAGAATTTACAGCAATGGGAGAAATACCATTTATCTTGGAAGGGTCCTGGAAGGATCCAGTGTATCAAGATGGTATTGATACCAAAAAATGTTATATTTATTTCGAACCTTACCGATAAGAGTCCCACTAAAGGGTCTACGGAGCTTCCAAACACAAATAAATAATTTTATATGGCAAAATAAATACCCACACATATCAAAACAAACTTTATATCTACATTAAAAAAAATGGTGGGCTAGCCCAATGGGTTCCTGCACATGTTGGGCCTTTAGCCTCTTTATGGGTTCAGATCGAAAATTATTTACTTTACCCATATTAAGGGATGGGCGAATTTTTTTGCCTTGTTCCGCTGCAAAAATTACGCCCATAGACTTGTATGGCGGCGTGCATCAAAAAAATTCAAGACTTTAATGGGTGTTTGCGGCAAATTTTTGCCGAAATGAAACGGGTCAAATTCGCCCATCCCTACGGGCCATATTCAATTCATCAAATATTATGGATGACTAAGATACCGTTTAGAGATTTTACAGAACCATCACTTTTAATGATAGATATGTTAAACTTTTGGCAAACACTAGCAAAAAAGAACAATCTTATGTCTTCTCCTTCACTTTTAAGTCCATTAATGAATAATAATGATTTTTCCCCCGGGATTGTCTGGAAAACTTTTTAGTTGGTGGACAGATAAGGGAATCCCCACTTTAGAGTCTTTAACACAGAAAGCGAAACCGCTTACATCAACACAAATGAAGGATATATATTCACTTCCCTCTCAGGAATTGTTTAGAGCTATACAACTGTTACACTATGTTAAAAGGTGTGTGATTGGTAACCTGCTGTACATATGACAAACCAACGGTAAAGTAACTGCACAATAAATTTCATGAGAGAAAAAGATGAGTAAATGACAGAGAAGAGAGGTCAGGGCAGGCAGCAAGCGAAGACACATCTATAGTTGGGCTGAAGTTCATGGCAGGTGGCAGGAAACAACATATCTGTATAATCAGACTAGGGTTTAACACCAGGAGATTATGAAGGATATCTCAGGAAACAGATAAATTCAGGAATAAGGTCATTAGAACACAGAAATGGCTCAGTGATCCAGTGAAGAGCAGGAGGATGACTTTAGCATAAACAGGCCTTTGAGAACGGGATTATTGTCACATGGCCTTAATATTACTGCAGGCGGAGACTGTGAAGACAGCAGATGTAGCATATACTTACGGTAGGTGGATTTCCAAGAGCAGTAAGATCCAAAAACCTCCAGTGTGTTAGCAGGGAAATGCTAGAAATAGTAGATTACCAAACAGGCCAGGGATGAACCCTGACAAATCCTAACATTATGTTATAAGTGAGATCTAATTTTCACTGAAAAGTGAAATAAATGATTTTCATGTTTCTGATAAGAAATGCAGTCCATGCTGTAGACAATAACTGCTTTTAATAATTGTCTAACTAAAATAACTGAATCAACCCTCCCTTAAGTCATGGCAAAAAACAGAAATAAAAAAACAGAAATAAAAATATAATACAAGTCCTCCAAAAAGAATCTTTACTAAAAAACAAAGGGATTTATTAGCGGATTTTCATCCTCAGCAAATGTATGTTTTATAACATTTATGCATCTACCTGCCTATTAAAATAGTCTATTAATCATCTAGCCTTAGAAAACTTTAAAAAGTTTGATGTCTCCATAATCATTTCATTAGTACAGCAGGGCGACACGTATTCCTGCACCAAAGATAGCACAAAACTGTAGACCGCATACACGTCCTTGACAAAGGAAATCTTCCTAGAAATATTCACTGCAATTTATTAAGTTTTTGTAAATGCAAAAAACTCTTACATTATGTAATTATCTGGATATGATCACCTCATAAAGGTGGACTAAATATTGTGTTCCTATACTGTCTGCTCTTGGTGTAAATCAAATAAAGCCAACTAGTGACCCTTAATGGAGCCCAAATTGGCTACAGTAGTTATGTGGCCACATCTGCCTCTGGGTATGGCCATCAGACCACCTTCCTTACAGTTCAACACCTGTAACATTATATTGTTTTGGAAAGTTCTATCCACACTTTACTGGTTGCTGTCTCACCTACTGTTTTATGTCTTAGATTTATCATCCCTTTTTATCTAGGCTCTTAGCAAGGAAAATTGAAGGAAAGTCCAATTACTTTTAAAAGCCAGTCTCTAATTAACCTTGACCCATAGTATAAGGAATTTGCAAGGGGACCAAGGACTAATTTAAATAACTACTATCCAAGCCTGATTAAAAGAACCTTTAGAGACATTATTGTCAATTAGCAAACCTACCTCAGGCTCTGACTGAGCCAAGCCAACATGCTAAATAGGAGAATCTTATTATTAAACTTAATAAGGAAACTAGTGCTTATAACACCCCCTGGTTTAGTAAAAGGAAAAGTGAATACCTTCATCTAAATTAATATGTAGTGTATATACACTTAATATTCCACTTGACATAGATCAAGATAGCAACAGGACAGAGCAATGTTCTCCATAAATAAATGCACATATTTTGCATTATTTGTTTAAGAAAACTGTCCAGCTGTTGTCCTACAACCTAAAGTTGATCCTCAGAGGGTTTAATGTTCCTTAGAGTTCTTTAGAGAACTGTAATGTTGCACCTTTTATGACAAATGCCAAAGTTTTAGGTTCTAATAATCTTTGATTTATAGAGAAGACCGCACATCTTGGCCAACTGTTGAGTCACATTAAAGGATTTTAATTCCCATGTCTTTTAGAAGCCACCTCTAATTATGGGTAATTATTATGCTATCGTATAATGGGCAAGTTTCAATTCAGTAAGAAAAGGTTATCTCCTGGTTTATTACATGAAAACTCATGTAGGGATTCAATATAAGGAGAAGGAAAAAAAAACAACAACTTTCCTCCTAATTACCGTCCAGTTTTTTCCCCATATACTTCAATAGAGTTTTCACATGATAAACCATGAAATACCTTTTTCTTGATTGAATTGCATTCCAAATTAAATCTCATTCATGGGGTAAATTTACTAAACTCAGGCAACACTGATTTACTAAAATGCAAAGCTGCGCCCCGGGAGCCGTACGCTGGGGAATTGTCAATTCTGCCTAGCGCAACTTCGTTAGGCTAATTTGCATACGGCGGGAAATTTCAAGTTGAATGGACGTATATGTTGCAGCAAATACATTACATATGTCCAGGGAACTTTAATAAAGAAAATAGAGTTGATATAATGCCCTACACACGAGCCCACTGTATAGTTTATGTTCCATATGTTAGAAAAAGTATGGGGGAACCCAGTTACCGAAAAAAAAAATTTAAGGACTTTTGCAGGCTCTGAAAAAAAGAGAAAAAAAGAGAAAAAAAAAAAAAGCAAAAAAAAAAAAGACGCCCGCGTTTTTTGGACTTAGAAACTTTTTCCACTGAAAAATATGATGTAGGTAACGGAAGAATGAGGAAGATATATGCACTCCAACGCACTTTGCCTGGCCTGAGCTGGTGAAGGCAAGTCTGGCAAAAGAGGTAACGTTCAGTAAAATCCGCATCTTAGTGAATTTGTGAAGGTGTAACGTCCATTTGCTAGTTCGAAAATTCACCTGGCGATAAGAGTGACCGCTAGCGTCTATCTTCTTCGCTAGGGAAGTGACACCTGCGTCCGTAGTAAATTGGCTAAGTCCCTGAAAATTGTAACACTGGCGAATCTTCGCCAGCGTTTGTCACTTTGCCCTGTAGTAAATCTGCCACCAAAAATTTTCACATGATAACCCCTTTTCTCTGCATTATTATACATAGAGAGCTCCAATTGTATACTTGAAAATAAGAAAAACAAAAGTTTATATAGCCCTAGGGACTACTGCTGATAAGTCATTCAAATGAGTGGTATAGGTATTGTCAACTCTGGAAGGCTTATTTAATACAGAATTTTTGTATGCTACTTCATGCCTGAGGAACACATACAGTATATCAATATTAGTATTCATTGTATGTGGCAACCTTTAAAAAAGATAAAAAAAAAAAAGAAAAGATGACCAGTTTTTTCGCATTTCTTCATAAATATTAGCCTAAGGAGTTGCTTGACCTTTATACCCACTATGTATTGTTGTACTGTAAGTGTTGTACTTGTTCTAGTGCTGAAATAAAGTGCACAAGGTTGATCTTTTAGAATGTATTTTAAAACATGTAACAAAATAAACTTTAATGTTTATAAACTGAGCTGATAGCCTTGACAGTCTGCTAAGATATTTGTACTTTAACCACAACTGCAACCTCATTTTAACACTTTTCTGCTTTAAAGATTTTTATTTTAACCACTACTTATATGATTAATAAAGTCAAGATTTTTATTATGGGAGCTTTTTTAATAGAACTGGCCTTGCAATCTAAAGTATTTCTCCTTTGCTCTTCCTTATGGTCAGTGGATACAAGTATTTCATATGCATATATTGTCAACTAGTCAGGACCCTGTATGCTTGTCCCTATAGTAGGTTGCACAAAGTTCTCATACATGCTTCTTTTCAAGCATGCGTGTGCATTCTAAACATAAAATGTGTACATAGAATTTTAGCTAAATGTGTTTGCAAAATAACTAAGATTAGCTGGCTGTTAATCAATGCCATTAATTAAAAGCAGTCCATCCCAGGCCTTACCACCATTACTATGAGGTTCAGCAGCAGGAAATTTGCCCTTGGATCAGCAGTATAAGTGGTATTCAACATATTTATGATTTAAAGAAACTAAGAAACAACAATACAACTCATGAGTAGAAAACAACAATGGGGATATTAGAATGGTCTACCTTTCAAACCCATCTATCGCTTCAACACATTTTAAGGAGTATTGAATGAGCAGCAGAAGAGAATGTGTTATACAGAGCTAGGCTTCATGGTAAAATGAAATAGTAATGGCAGTGAGAGACAGTGGTATCTAAAGGCTTCACTGACATATGCTCGGCTATAGATAACATCAAACCCCTAGCAGCTGTGAGAGAGGGACCAAACGGATATGTCAAAAGACAAGTTTTGCTTTTATGTTCTCCATAGTTGGAGATGTTAGAACAAGGGAAGATGCTGCAAAACAGAAACTGGTTGCTCTGTTCAACACATTTTGCTGCCTGGCCCTGGAAACTGGAGAGTTCTGGAAGGAACAGACAGGCCATTCCATTAGTCCAGTTCACAAGCTGGAGAAGGATTTCCTCAGGAAGGCTGTATGAAGCACCTAAAGGGCAAGAGTTATTTTATGATGTATGCTTTGTATACTGAAATGGAAACCCCTGGGTTTGAATAAACTGCCTCAAAAGTAAAGAAATTGTTTGTTGTAGATCCTGCAAGCTTACCATTTATTTTTGTAACCTTTGAATAATACATTTTGTTTGTGATTTTTCCAAATCGAGTGGGCAATCCATTTTTGGTTACATTAGCCCTGGAGACAAGCATGGGGAGCGTCCCACGGATTAGCACCTCGTATCTTAACCTTAGGGTGTGTGTGTTGCTCTACTTTGTTTCTCTAGCTAACACTAATCACACACACAATACACAATAGCCAGGAATATCCTGTAAATGATATAGTGAATAAAGTACCCCCATTGTAAAATATAAGGATAAGTCACAGAGGAGTTCCAAAGGCAGACTGGTTTTATACAGGTCATGGAAATCTGAGGTGACTTCAAATATCCTCCTATCATGCTCACATTAATACAAGATTTTTTTGCACTAAAATCCCGGTGTTGCTGGTCTTTTGAAAGGCACATTTACTACCTTGATCCTCCCTTTATTTTCTTTGACCTTTCAAGAGATATTGGTAAAGACTAATTTTGTACCTCCTATTTCCCCGAGTGGGAAGATGTTGATTGTCTAGTCATTTGGCTAACTACTCTCTAAAACAGAGGGTCCCTTGCAGGATACACATCCAAAAAAAAACAAACTATATCATCATTAGCAAGGAGTGAACTTTTTTGCCTAGTACAGTTTCACGGCAAAAAATTGTGTTTTCCCAAACAGGGAATAATTTCACAAATCTGCTCTAGAATTTTGCCATGCTTTTCATTTCTCAAAAAAGTGGGGGTTTTTTTGCATCTAAAAAAATGTTAAAAAAAAAAAAAAAAAAAAGTCAGTGCAATTATAACATTTTCTCCATGCCTGAAAACTATAGGCCCATTTTAGTTTCACACTGGTGGTAAGAAAGATTTTAGATGAGGTAATAAGGGAAAAGATGCTGGAATACATTTCAATACATTTGGTGCAAGCATGGGTTTATGCATAATAGATCTGGTCAAACTAATCGAATTGTGTTCTATGAGGAAAGGAGCAGAAACAAGACATTGGGATGGAGGCAGATGTGATCTATTTAGATTTTGCTAAAGTATTTGACACAGTATCTGGCCAAGTCTCTGATATTATCAGATTTTAGACCACTAAAATCAGTCATACAAAACAATTTTAGTAAATATCTACACCAGTGTAGGTGTATTTAAAAATAATGACAGTTTAATAATATGGCAGTGCTGATACTATCTCTCTGTACTCACAGTGTAGACATTGCATGCCTATCATACTATACAAGCAAACGTACCAGGCCTACTGAAGCTCTGCCATATTGTTATCTATGTGGACTGGGTAAATTATTCATATTTCAATGTAATAACTTCTTGAATAGCAAAGCATTTCTCAGCTGCAAACAAAATTATTTTGTCTTGAAATCTTTCTCTTACATTTAAATGATTTGCTCAAAATGTTAAATATATGCAGAATATTCCAGCAGCAGGCTCTAGATTCAGCTGAAAGCACATTGACAGATGGTATGAACAATTCATGTATCTTCTGTTATTCTGACTAATTTGAGATTCGTGTCTAAATGGAAACCATGCTGTGATGTTGCTGAGGGATCATCAGGTTATTGTTATTATTATTTTGGAGAGACAGATAAGTATATCTGTATATTTTACAGTTTTTCACTCTACATTTTTTGTAATAAAACCAAAGAGATGGTTCATCAATATTGAAGAAGAGAGAAATGTATTGGATTAATAAATTAAAAACTATTTCCTTAAGCAAGGACTATAATCAGTATTTATTTGTATATTGAAATTGGACTATGCATTGTGCATGTGTATCTGATATTGGTGCTATTAAAACGGCTTCAATTAGTAGTTATGTAAAAAGAACAATTTAATTTATAGAAATGAAAATTACAATACTATCACATTATTCAGATAAAAAAATCGTATGTTTGCCCTAAACCTGTCTCTATACCATTTTCATGGGGATTAAAGCAGAAGCCATCACCATTTTTCCAGACCAAAAAGCACTAATTTCTGCTCTTTTAGTATTTCTTTATGCTTTCAAGCCATACTACATTATAATTAATGTTTAACTGCAATGCCAGTCCAGCTAATACTAGGAATCGGAGGTCCATTGGCAAAAGAAGCATTTTATAACTTCACCAGCATAAATGAACATACTGTAAAAGAAAATGTAGTGAAGTACCATTCCTGAAGAATTAATTTTCCACATTCAATTTATATTCAAATGTAAAAACATATTCATCAAAATCAGACTTATTGGTGTCAATGTAAATTGCAGATTTTGATTTGTCCATCACAAGAGAATCATGATTACTTCTTGTACACTTTCTAAGGTCACCTATTCAAACTCTGTATTATGGAAGCCAGAAATGTCCATATATTCCATGAGATTTAATAAATGTTAACCTACACAATGTAGGCAAGATTAGATTACATACAACAGGGAAAATAAGTATGGAACACACCAACTGTTTTCTCAGTAAATATATTTCTAATGGGGCTATTGAAATGGAATTTACACCAGATGACTAACAACCCAAGTAATCCACACATACAAAGAAATCAAAACAAATAAGTCCATAAATTAAGTTGTGTGTAATAAAGTGAAATGACACAGGGAATAAGTATTGAACATGCTTAATGAAAAGTATTTAAAAACCTTTGTTGGTAATGACAGCTTCAAAACACCTCCTGTATGGAGAAACTAGTCCCATGCATTGCTCAGGTGAGATTTTGGCTCATTCTTCCACACAAACTGCTATCAAACCATGAAGGTTCTGGGGGGCCTCTTCTATGAACGCTGATCTTCAGTTTTTTCCATAGATTTTCAATTGGATTTAAATAAGGTGATTGACTGGGCCATTGTAGCAACTTTTTTCTTTCTCCGAAACCAATCGAGAGTTTCCTTGGCTGTGTGTGTTTGGGATCATTGTCTTGCTGAAATGCCCACCTTAATTTCATATTCAGCATCCTGGTAGATGGCAGCAGATTCTTAAGATTCTTCAAGAATGTCCTGCTACCAGTGGCTTATTTAAGGCCTCACAATACGCCCCGAGTCCAAAAGGGCCCACTACAGCCACCGGGATCTGAGGGGACATGCCACATCCACAACTGTGTGTTTTGAGTTTAGCTTTTCAGCAGCTCTCCATTTTGCAATTTCAGCAATAGGGTTGATAGGGTTCAAATTACCCTAGCAACCATGCATTCATTTGAATAAGAGACTGGAATATGAATAGGAGAGGGGTTGAGTAGAAAGATTAATAAAAATGAACAATAATACATTTGTAGCCTTACATCGCATTGTTTTTTAGGTGGGGTGAATGAAAACAGACCGAAAAAAGCGGCAAATATTTCAAATACTATTAAAAAAAATAACTTCAAAAACTATAAAAAACAAAACAAAAAACAAATGAAGACCAGTTGAAAAGTTGCTTACAATTAGCCATTCTATAACATACTAAAAGTTAAAGGTGAACCACCCTTTTAAATGGCCTGTATGGGAGATGGGGTTGCTTTAATTCAGAGCTTTCCATAACAGGTTTATGGATAAGAGATCCCATAACTGTATATTTATTCTCAGAATTGGAGTGGTAAGCCACAAAATAAGAATGATCAGGTCAGAATTTGCAGTAGGAAAGTCTATGGAAAGCCAAATTCACCTACACACCATGTTGCTGCTAATTCAGAAGCCAATAGCTTATCTGAGCAGAAGAATGCATTAAAAGATGGCTCATAAAACTATAAATATTTGCAGCCTGTAAGTAAAAAATATAGAAATTTTTTCATACTCACCGTAATTTCTATTTCCAAGTCACTTCCATGGCAGCATTCACCAACATGGGTTAATCCCGCCTATCAGGTCACTGGACAGGAAAGTGTTAACGATCGGTTTAAATACCTTGCTCCTCCCAGCAATCCTCGTCTAGTAACAAGCTCCAGAAGAAGGGAGGGAAGTTGGTGAATGCTGCCATGGAAGTGACTTGGAAATAGAAATTACGGTGAGTATGAAAAAATTTCTATATTTCCCAAGTCACCCATGGCAGACAATTCACCAACATGGGATTTCCCCAAGCTTAAAGAAGGGAGGGACCATTATCGATCAACCAAAAAACTTTATTTAGCATGAACAACAGATTGCAAAATCTTTCTTCCAAACTTTGCATCTTGAGACAACATCACATTCAGTCTGTAATGACGAATGAAGGTACAAGAAGATGTCCACCTAGCAGCCTTGCAGATGAGGTCTGGCGGGGCCCTGGCTTCCGCCGCCCAGGAAGTAGCCATGGCTCTTGTAGAGTGAGCCCTCAGGTCCTTAGGAATCTCATTGCCTGTCAACCGATAAGCTAGAGCAATGCAGGAGACAATCCAGCGGCCAATCGTAGATTTAGCTGGTGCCATACCCTTTCTAGGGCCCCTCGGAATCAGGAATAACTTGTCAGATTTTCGCCAATCCTTCGTTCGCGTCAGATAATGCGAAACGGCCCTCACCAGGTCCAAAGTATGCCATTCTCGCTCCTTGTTAGACTTTGGAAATGGGCAGAAGGAAGGTAGTGTAACTTCCAAATCGGCATGAAATTGGGAAATTACTTTTGGAAGAAACTCAAAAGATGGTCTCATAACCACTTTGTCCGGATAGACAACTGTGTCTGGCTCTTTTGCTGACAAAGCAGAAATCTCTCCAACCCTGCAAGCTGAGGTAATAGCGACCAGAAACAGGACTTTCAACGTCGCATGCCAGTCCGAGGATTTCCGCAAAGGCTCAAAAGGTGAAGACATTAAGGCTCGTAAAACAATCGTAAGGTCCCAAGGTGGAACTCTGGATTTCTTGAAAGGACACACCCTTCTCATTGCGTTGAAGAACCGGTTAACCAGAGGCTTAACTTGTGTTGTACTGCAAATTCTGCGAAACACTTCCAGACCCTGTAATATTGAGCCGAGGTAGAAGCCCTCCGAGCCTTCAATAAGAAATTTACCAGATCGTCCTGGAAACCATATTCTACTAGCCTCTGCCTTTCAATTTCCATGCCGTCAGTGACAGGGAATCCACTCCCTCGTAGACCACTGGGCCCTGGGATAACAAATCCGGCTGAAGAGGCAGTCTCAGAGGTGGCTCTACTGCCAAACTCTGCAGGAGCGGAAACCAAGGGCGTCTCGGTCAATACGGAATTATGGCTATGACCAAGGCTTTTTCGACATCCACCTTTTTCAACACCCTCCAAATCATTGGAAAGGGCGGAAAGACATAACCAAATATCCTGCTCCAATCCTGGAGGAGTGCATCCACTGCTTCTGCCAGAGGACATGGTGCCCTGGAGAAGAATCTGCTGCACTTGTGGTTTTTGTCCGTGGCCATAAGATCGATTTCTGGCCTTCCGAACCTTTGTACTACGCCTTGAAAGGTAAGCAGACAAACTCCATTCTCCTGGTTGCAAGGTGTTGCGACTGAGAAAGTCTGCCTCCGTATTCTGACTGCCTGGAATATGTAAGGCTGTTAGCCCTTCTAGATTTTCCTCTGCCCACGTCATTATTGGGGCCAGTTCTTTTAGCAGTCGGGCGCTTCTGGTGCCACCTTGCTTCTGCACATAAGACACAGTTGTAACATTGTCTGACTGAATCTTTACCCAGGCATGTAGAATCTTTTCTGAAAAGGCCAGCAACGCCTCTTTCACGGCCCGTAGTTCCAGAATGTTTGAGGAGACACCCTGCAGGTTCCAATGACCTTGAACACTGCGGCCTTCCAGTACTGCACCCCAGCCTCTCTCTGAAGCGTCTGTCGTGATCACCACATACGGGGGGTTTGCAAGGACCATCCCCTGAGTCAAGTTTCCTACAACCAGCCACCAACTTAAACTGTCTTTGGCGTCCTCTGAAACTACAATTCGTGAATTTAGTTTCAATTGTCTTGAAGCATTCTCCCTCAGGAAAAATTGTTGGAGAGGCCTCATGTGCCACCTGGCCCACTTCACCATCTGGATCGAAGATGCCATGAGACCTAGGACCGACATGCATGACCTTACTGAGACTCTTTGTTGTTCTTTGAACTGTCTTATTTGTCTCAATATATGCTGTATCTTTTCTTGAGGAAGTGAAACTATTCCTTCCTGCGTATCCAGGTGTGCACCCAAGAAGACCATCCTTTGTGACGGAAGTAAGCTGCTCTTCTCCCAGTTTATTACCCAACCGAACTGTTGGAGTACCAGGATTGTTCTGTCCCTGAATTTCAGAGCTTCCTCTCTTGATGAAGCCACCAACAGAATGTCGTCCAGGTAATGAAATATAGGCACACCTTCTACTCTTAGAAAAGCCACGACCGTGACCAGGACCTTCGTAAATGTTCTTGGGGACGTTGAGAGGCCAAAGGGAAGGCAGGTAAACTGGACATGTTGACCTCTGAAAGCAAATCGAAGATACTTCCGGTGTGTCTTGTGCACTGGTACATGGAAATATGCGTCCTTCAAGTCCAAATTTATTAGCCATGACTGTGGGGGAACTGCTTGTAGGATGGACGTCAGTGATTCCATTTTGAAGCGCCTGCAGTTGACAAACTGATTCAGAGGGCGTAAATCCAGTACCGGTCTGAATGCCCCCGAGGCCTTCCGGACTAGAAAGAGCTTCGAATAGAACCCTAAGCCCTGTTGGGACTTCGGAACCCATTCCACTGCCCCTGAGTTCAGGAGTTGATCTACATACTCCTGTAACACTTGGTCCGAACCTGGTACCTGCGGGACTGAAGACATCTTGAACACATTGCGAGACGGCACCCTGTGGAATTCCAACTGATATCCTTCCTGAATCACCCTCAGGACCCATTGGTCTCTGATTTTTGAGGCCCAGACCGCATAAAAGGATGTTAGACGTGCCCCCACTCTGCTGGTCTGAGCCGGCCTGATCTCATTGCTTCTTCTCTGTATGGCTTGAGCTGAAAGTAGAACTTCTCCTATTGGGAGGCCTACTTTCCCCCCTTGTGGGCTTCCAATTCGTCCGTCTTCCGGCAGTCCTTCCATATCTAGGCTGTCTTGAACCCCGAAAGGACCTGTTAATGGGGGAACTAGGCCTCCCCCCTTGACGCCTGAATCTCTTCTCCTGCGGCAAAAATACACTCTTGCCCCCGGAAGCCTTCTTAATGATGGAATCGAGTTTCTCACCGAAGAGCATCTCTCCCTCAAACGGTAACTGACATAAGTTCCCCTTAGAGGCTGAATCCGCCAGCCATGGCTTCAGCCACAAAGCCCTTCTTGAGGACACCGAAAGTGCCATAGTTCTTGAAGCTAGATGTACCAAATCTAGAGAGGTATCTGTCATGAAATCCACCGCTAGCTTCAATTCAGACAACATTTCACGTAACCCAGACCTTTTGACATTAGAAGAAATGGCATCTTCCAGGTTATTCAACCACACCTTCATAGCTCTTGATGTGGAGGTCATAGCTACTGCCGGTCTACAAGTTGCTCCTGCCGCTATAAACGTCTTCTTGAGATTGGTTTCGATCCGTTTCTCCATTGGATCACGGAAAGCTGCTGCATCATCCACTGGCAGCGTCGTCTTTCTTGCCAACCTTACCACCGCAGCGTCGACTTTAGGCGGATTGTCCCACAATTTAGAGAAAGACTCCTCCACCGGATACTTTTTTGCAAACTTCCCCTGGATAACAAACTTTTTCTCTGTTCTCTTCCATTCAGAGCTGATGATTTCCTTAATTGAATCATGCACCGGGAAAGTCACCTGTCTTTTCCTGACCGATGGGAAGAATTTATCTGCTGAACTAGTCCTAGGTAGCTCTTCCGAAAGACACAGCGTCTTCCTTACTGCCTTTACCAGATTCTCTATCGCTGTAGGATCAAATGCAATCTCTTCCTCAGAAAACACTTCTCCCTCCTCTGAGAGTTCTGAATGTGCGTCCCCAGGAGAATACAATTCTTCATCTGACACATCCGATAGAGACTCATATGGTAAATCTCTGACCCTCTTAGCTTTCCTCTGTACCCCAGAGGTAGAAGCAGTAGCCTCTTGCATGCCTTGTACTACAGCTTGCTTGATGATGGAGACCAGAGCATCCAATTGTGGGGCTCCTGAAGGCTGAGGGTCTGCAGACGCTACTGGGTCCGTAGCTGAAGCCGCTTTCTTTGAGAGAGTAGGCTCCCCTTTCTGCAATTCAGTTGACACATGTAGGCTGAAAATGGAAAAGACAACCATCAGCCACTAATTATCGTTCTCTCTCATTACATCCATATATCCACAGCCAGCTTACCTAGGACCTTTGGGCTGAGATCCTTTTCCAGAGCCAGGCTGATCCATAGTAACCTGTAATACATTATTCCATAAGCATAATTCAATTACAAAAGCAAGATTCCACTGGAAAGGCACTCACAATCTGTAGCCGAGTGAACCAACGCTCTCCAACTTCCGGCGAAGTGTACTATCACATCCAGCCAAAACGCCAGCCTTGCACACATTGCCAGCGTCTTCTTATTGCGTCACTTCCTGACGCCGTTTTCCCGCGCGTCAGTCCGGTCGCGCGTCACTTCCGGGCGCGCGTCTTTCGTGTGCGCCATTCCCGGCGCGCGTCCATTTCCGGGCGCTCGACTTCTTTGAGCGCGCGTCTTCCGCGTGTGTCACTTCCGGCACGCGTCACTCCGTTCGCATCAACTCAGGCGCGCGTCTTACACGCGCTTCCGCACTCTACGCGCGTCCGCGTCAGTATTGGCGCGTGTGCTCTTCCATGGAACAAACACTTTACCCAGCCTCGAATCCATCTGAAACGGCTGATCCTCTGGACTGCTTCGTCCTCCTCTCTACCCTTAGGAGGGAATTCTTACAGCAGCTCCAGCACATAACCCTGCCCAACGGGTTCTTCTCACCACAACCCGTATAGGGTGCACTTGGAGGCATCAGAGGGGAGAGAGAGAGAGAGAGACCCACTCTGGTATGGTAAGCTTAGCAGCCTTTTAGCCATCTGTAGCAGCCTGTAGCAGTCTGTAGCAGCCTGTCGTGACCTGGACAGGAAAAAAGACGAGGATTGCTGGGAGGAGCAAGGTATTTAAACCGATCGTTAACACTTTCCTGTCCAGTGACCTGATAGGCGGGATTAACCCATGTTGGTGAATTGTCTGCCATGGGTGACTTGGGAAAAATGTACTGTATTAATGATATAAAATATGAGAGTTCTTTAAAATGTTTAGTGGGGGAATGTTAAGGCAAAATAATCCATCTGGCATATGGGAAATTATAGTGGGTTATACAGTATATTGGTTCTGGGCAAGAGCAGTTCCACAAACCCCCTTCCAAGTATTTAAAGAACAAGCAACATCTGCAACTGGACTTGTTATTTTTTTCGTTCTACATTTCATAAATTCATAATATAATATATAAAAAAAATAATTGCTGTGATTCAATAGGCATGAATCCTGTCTTCTCAGACATATCCATCATCAGTTCTATGGTTTTTATCTGAAACAGTTGTGCTTTTGGTCCTGCTTTATTACTGTATTTACAGGCAATCACTGCTATTATGTCTATGGCATTGTAAGGGCCTGGCTCTTCTCCTGCTACACTTAGAGGACTTACTTGCAAGATATTTGAAGCAGAAATGAACATAATTGTACATCGCTAGAGTCTGATATATTATCTTTTGTATCCAGCAGTGCTTGCTAACCTGGAGCATCCCTGCTTTAAAGTGCTGTCATAACCATGATGCATTCGGAGTTTTTCTTTTTTTTTTCTTTAAATCATACAATGATATTTTTGTGCATGTGTTTTGTTGCTACAGAAGCACAGGTTTGAAGTTTATTATGCTTATTCACTTGTAACCGTTCCAAATTGGATCTTATTTCCCATGTTAAATTCTTGGAGAGGGGCTTGACAAATTGTCAGTTGTGTAACGTACCTGTGAATATGCTCTGCAATATGCAAAGGAATAATCTTTGAATTAATGCGATTTCTAACTCAAGCGAAACAGGCCTTGTGCTGTGGTTTTGAATCAAATTGCTTCAATTGACAGGACTCAGAGCTCAGAAACTGCATTTAAAGTTGACATAACAAACAGTACTTTTGCCTCACTGTTTGCATACAGTACTTAAGGGGTTAGAAACCAAGGAGTAGATTCACAATTTGAGAAAAAAAAAACCTCCATAACTTCACATAAATTATATATATATCTATACTTACTATAGAGTTTAGTATCCCAATAGCCTTTGATATTATGTCTGTCCAAGAAATCATCCAAGCCATTCTTAACCCTTTAAGTGCCAGCAGAATTTTGCATTTGAGTTGCACGAAAAGCCAGATGTTTTTGAAACATTTTGTGCTCTCTCAATTTAGGGACAATTCTAGGGTAAACCTTTAGTTTATATAGGAAAACTATACATTGTTTTTTTTCGGAGCAACATGTATTTCCACCTCTGCAAAAAGATTTATAGCGCTAAATACCAAAAAAAAATAATTAAATTTTACGCATGAAAATCCAACTAATTTGGAAAGCCTAATGTCTCTCAAACATGCCAATACCAGATGTGTATAGTTTTAGTGAGATTTAGAACTACTGTACAGCAAAAACTCCCGGCAGTATATTACCGAATTTTGAAAGCAGAAAACGGTATACTTTAGATTCCAAGGCCAAAAAAACCTGAAACAGTAGGTTTACCCCAGGAAACCATACATTTTTGAAAAGTACATATTCAGCCGATTCCAAAATGGGTAACCACGTCTCTCTACTCCTAACTACCAAACATCAAAGCTTTTCTGAACGTAGCAGTTTTTTTAAAAATTTATCAAAATTTGGAAAAATCACTTAAAAAGGTTTTATTTTGTTGCTCCACATATCCCACACTGTATTAGGTACCAAGAAAAAGCACCCTGAATATGATTGCCATGGGTCCACTGAACAATTTGATGGTCATTGTGCATAGGTTTACCAAAGTATCTGGCATTTAGAGACCCCTAATATGAAGTTAGTGCATTCAAATTGTCCAAGACTTTCCTTCAGCTACTGAAAAATCAACACATTTACTGCATTTTTTGTGGGGTAAAAACACAGAAATATATGTTGACCCCGCAAATCATATATTTTTGGAAAGTACATATTCTACCGAATCTTAAATGGGTACTCATTCCTTTATGCTCCAAACTACTGAGTCGCAATGCTTTCCCAAAATTGTCAGTTTTGATGAAATAGCTGAAAATCATCTCAAAGCTTTCACGTTTAGCATCTTATCTCCCTCATAGCATAAGGTACCAAGAAAAAAAACATACTAAATATAAATGCCAAGGGTCCACTGAACAGTTTGATGCCCATTGTGCATAGGATTACCAAAGTATCTGGTATTTAGAGAGCCCATGAAGTTACCACATGAACACTGTCTTGGAGGTCATTTTAAAAAAAGCAACACATTTACTAGTTTTTGTGGGGTAAAAACACAAAAAATACATTGACATGCCCCCCCCCCAAAACCATATATTTTTGGAATCTAAAATGGGTAACCATGTATTCCAAACTACTAAGTCGCAATGTTCGTATCTCTCACATAGCATTAGGTATCAAGAGAAAGCATCCTAAATATGTATGCCAGGGGTCTACTGAACAGTTTGATGCCCAATATGCATAGCTTTACCAGACTATGTGACGTACAGAGGCACCCAAATGACAGTAGTGTATATACATTTTCACGGCTGACTGTCTGCTGTAATACAAGCACCCGGTATGTGTATTATGTGCCAGCCATAGGACCCCCTAACATGGAGACCTATAGAAAACCATACTGTATATTTTTAGAAAGTGCACATTCTGACAAATCCAATATGGGCAAATATGTGTTTCTACTGCAAACTGTAAAGCTATGCTGAACATAGCGATTATCAAATTTCTGAAAATCGTCACAAAGCTTGCATTTTACCCAATTACATTCCCCACATTTGTAACGTATCAGCACTTTAATGCCCAATATGCATATATTTAGCAGACTATATGGATATATAGTAGATAAAATTTACATGGGCAAAACGAAATAACACAGAACAGTGTGAAATGCATATAAATCACTAAAATCCAATAAAACCACAAAAATATCAATGCTTTTTTTTCCCAGACTAGTGTAATCAGCCGTCTGAATCACAGTTTAAATTGTTTAGCTTGGACAAATAGGTTATATGGACAAAAACAAGTAAACACAAATGCAGAGCTGAAAATGCAATAAAATGGCTAAAAATGTCAAAATGACAATAAAATACTTTTTTCACCAAAAAAAAAAAAAAAGACGATGCGATAAGAAAAAAAAAAAGCCACAAAACCAAGTATATGCGTGTGTACAATGGGTAATTTATGTACGCGTGTGCAAGTGCTGTCTGAGTGACCCCCACTGATCCCCCAAAATGTGTGTGTAAGTGTGAATGTAAGTTGACAATAAAATAATGATATTAACAATAGAATAATGAGAACACCCTATTCCATGATGGGTAACGGCTGGTATTTAGGACTATTAATATAAATTAAAGATCAAGACCCCTCGTCCTGGTACTTACAAAGGCCAGACCTAAGACAGATAGGGGGGAAGGGAATGCTGATGATAGTGGTCTCAGGTAATCATACAACGTAATGCTGACCAAAGGTCAAGACTCTGCAGACAGAAGTCAAACAACAGTGAGATACAGAAGTGTTGCTTCAGAACTGCAAACACCCATCCTGTCTCAAACTAGAAGACATAGATTTTATGGTTTGTGTATATTGGAATCAGGGAAACATAAAATGATGTAACCGGTATTGCAATATTTACTATAGTAAGCTTACATGCCTTCTAATATAGGAGGAGGGCTTTTAATTATGTATGGTATTTCCGGTTACCCTTTGCTCTTATGGTAAATGCTCTGTAAAAAGGTATAAAAGCTTGTTGTAAGAGGAGTGTCTTTGGGAAGTTCTCCTGTCACACTTAAATACTATGCTGTGGTGTGATTGTGACAACTTCCTAGGCAAACCTCTTGTCTTGTTTGTCTTTGTCTAATAAATAACCTCACTTATTTGAATAGCCTTTTCTCTGAGTTTTGCTTTTATAAATGAGGTCTGGGTAATAAAAAATACCTACAAAGTGTAAATTACTTGTAATAAGTGTGTTTTTGTGTGTGTAATTGTTACACTGACCTGGGGAAGGGGCTGAAGATCATTGGAAAAGTTCTGGAGGGGCCCCACAAAGAGATCCGGACCCTTCCTCCTGATGCTTCAGTATGGGGGGGCAGAGCTGGGCAGTGCAGAACTGTGTGCAGCAGCAGGACACAAAGAAAATACATGCCTGCTGCTGCTTTGGGGCCCCTGGGCGATCGCTCATTGTCTTGGGGCGGGGGATGGAGGAGGAACAGAGCGAGCAGCTCAAAAAGCTGCTCCTCCACTTCAGAACCCAGAAGTGCAGCAGATTGTAGAATCTACGTTCTGTGGCACTTTGGTACTATTATCCACAGAATGTAGTAGATTCTACGATCTGTGGCACTTAAAGGGTTAACGGCATTAACAGAATCCGCCATCACAACATCACCCAGCAGTGCATTCCACAACCTCACTGTCCTGACTGTGAAGAACCCCCTATGTTGCTTCAAATGAAAGTTCTTTTCTTCTAGTCTAAAGGGGTGGCCTCTGGTACGGTGATCCACTTTATGGGTAAAAAGGTCCCCTGCTATTTGTCTATAATGTCCTCTAATGTACTTGTAAAGTGTAATCAAAACAACCCCAACCTTGACAGTCTACACTTATAAATGTATGTCTTCCATCCTTCTAACCAGTTTAGTTGCACGTCTCTGCACTCTCTCCAGCTCATTTATATCCCTCTTAAGGACTGGAGTCCAAAACTGCACTGCATACTCCAGATGAGGCCTTACCAGGGACCTATAAAGAGGCAGAATTATGTTTTCATCCCTTGAGTTAAGGCCCTTTTTTATGCAAGACAGAACCTTATTTGATTTAGTAGCCACAGAATGACACTGCCCAGAATTAGACAACTTGTTATCTACAAAGACCCCTAGATCCTTCTCATTTAAGGAAACTCCCAACACACTGCCATTTAGTATATAAATTGCATTTATATTATTTTTGCCAAACATTTTGCAGCAGAGGGTACTTTATTTATTATAATAATACACAAGTTTCAGTGCGTAATGGGATAGAAATTACATCGCTAAGCTCCGATTATAACCAATGAGATCACTAAGCACCATTTATAAGAATATAATTTACAGGATATTCATTACTACTAATCATGTTGGACACCTTAAGTGTGTACTATAGCTGAAGCATTCATTTCTGATATTGTACTATGTTATTACTGTAATTAGCATAGTCTTTTAGCAAAATACAGGTATGGGATCCATTATCCGGACACCTGTTACCACCAAATTACGGAAAGGCCATCTCCTACAGATTCCATTTTGATCTACTAATTCAGATTTTTTAAAAATGATTCATATGTAATAAAATCTTTTTTAGCAGACTTAAGGTATGAAGATCAAAATTATGCAAAGACCACTTATCCAGAAAACCCATAATTCCCAGCATTCTGGATAACAGGTCCCATACCATAACTTTATATTGAGAACTTCGACCACATTAAAAAAAAAAAAAATTAACATTTTTTGAATTTGATAATGTAGCATTTCCCCCACCTGATATAGTAAATTGGACATAATTGAAAATACAGTGCAACATTTGCATCCATTTTTTCCTAAAAATGACCCCGGATGTCCCTAAAAGAGTAAAACGGACAAAAGGGATGTCAGGTATATCTCCATGTAGAGCTGTAGGATATATGGCACCAAATACAAATTTACCAAGGACAGAAAATAATCTCATATAAACTACCAATAACAGATCAACTGCCAGTTGTGTTTATGTAACGTAACAAATCAAAAGAAGAAGCCTGCTCAATTAAATCGATAAATTCCAAAAACCAGACACTGCCATTACTCCCTATCTAGTACAAAACTAATGGGATCTATTCCTCATGAAATCTTTTCATCGATTTCATCTCTGTATGTTTTGCCCCTCCTGCAGCTTGTTCAGTATATGTGTCCCAGGCAAGAATCAGTACTATCACCAAAACGATCTGGCACCTATTCTACTACTGCGTACGTTATACAATGGCATCAAAGTTCTGGTTTCATTATAGTGCCCTTAAATGAATCCATTCCTGGAAACAGTGTGCTTTATGTGTAGTCTTCTTTTTCAACTTTTCCTACCTTTTCATACATGAATTCATTCATTTTCATCAAAAAACTGCAGTTTTAAATAAAATGTAATTGTCTCTGATGAATATTGAATTTTTCCCTAAGATGTGGCAGACCAGTCAATCACAGGAAGGCGTATAGTCTATATGATTTAGATATGGCTGATTCTGTAGCTCATTCTCTAAAGGTGACCTTGCTAAATATTAACTTCAGCCGAGAGATTTTATATCATCTGGAGCAGCCATTTGTGTCATTGTAGCCAAATTTTCCCATGGAACTCCTGGAAGAATTTCACTAAAAATGAACAGCTACTTTAGAGGATCATAAATCTACCTGCTGGTAATCAGAAGTTTCACCTCATAGAAATGAGAATATTTCAGGTATATCTGATTGGTTGTTTTGTCTTTTTGCAGCTATATTGTGTATACACAAAGTTGATTTGCAAATACATTTTTATTTTCAATAGAATTTGTACTTGCTGCCTTTACCTACTGCCTTGCGGGATTTATCCAAATCCCAGTACTAAGATGAACCATTATCTAAAACCCTTATAATTAGGGGCATAACTACAGAGGAAGCAGACCCTGCAGCTTCAGGGGGGGGCAGGAGGTATAGGGGATACCTTCAAAAGGTACAATTACACTTGATTCGGGACAAGGTGCTGAACACACCTATAAGCTGTACTAGATGTCAATGACCCTGAAGGTTTCAAATCTGAGATACACATTTGAAATAAAGCTGGTTATATCTTATAATGGTGTACAAGGGGTGTTTGCATTGCTTATATCAGTATTATGTATACATTGCTGCCACAAATAGAAATAATTAATTCAGAAAAAGTGATCAGTAGTTCTGAGGTCTTGTCATTTGCTTTTCAGTCTCCGTGCAACTACCATCAGACAGAAGAAAGATTTATTGTTGTTATTATGAGAGATAAGCAAACTGGCAGCAGATCATTTTGTAAAAAGTACAGATTTGGCTACTGAAACCTTATCCCTATGGTTATAAGCTGTGTGCAACCAGTGTGATCTACCAACCCTTCCTCTGCTAAAGCAACTTTAAATTTAAAGGGCAAGTAAAGTAAAAAAAAATTGTTAGGTGCTCCTCCAAAGTCACTAACTTTGACATTAGGCCTGTTGGGACTTTTAGTAATCATCTTTCCTAGCAGAGGTTTGAACTGGGGTTATGAGCAGCCCAGTATAACTATAAGAAGTGACATACGGCCCCCACCTAGTACAAGCCACCAACTGGATACCCGAGAGCACAAAAAAGATGGATCTTGCTTTGCTCGTTAGAGACACGCCTTTCCGGGGTTAAAAGTTAGCAAATATAGTCACTTGGGGATGCCTAACAAATTGAAACCTCCCGGTATGTAACGTCTACTGGTGTTAAACAAGGGAGCTATAACTGCACCCTGTTTGCCAATCTGCTTCAAAAAAGATGCAGTTGATAAAATGCAGCACTCTCAAAAGTAATAATGAGCTAAATTATTACATTTATTATTTTATATATTATTTTAGTGTACTACAGCACAAGTCTGTAGTTACATATATATTACATTTGAAGAGTGGAAGCCTAGAAGGTATGTCTATCTTTCATGGGGAGAGACTCCAAAATAAGCAAATAAGGCACCAAAATAATCCTGTGACCTACAATAAATTTACAGACAACAGATGAGCTTCACAGTACAGACATGGACCTATTATCTAGAATTCTTGGAACCTGGCTCTTTCCTGTTAAGGAGTCTTTCCTTAAAAATACCGTAGATCTACTAAAAAAAATTTAAAATTGCCAATATGGAATATGTTGGCGTTCTATAAAAAGATAATAATAATAGTAATGTAGCTTAGTTAGGATAAAGTACACGGTATTGTTTATAATGACAGAGAAACAGGAACGCATTTTTTTAAAAAAACTGAATTATTTGCATAGAATAATAATTCAGAGCTTTCTGGATAAAGGGTTTTCCGGATAAGCGACCCCATACCTGTATTAATATAAATAGCATTTTTAGAACGGAATGTGCTGTAGATGCCTGGATAAAAAAAAAAAAAAATCACATGTAACGAAAATTGTATTGAAGAGAGACATCTACTGGAAAAAATATGCATCATAAAAATGGTATCTACCTGCTAGCAAATGCTACTTCAAGCTGCTTTAGTAACATACTGTACCACACTATTTGACTTTCTAAGGACGGGGAAACACATTCCTTTAAAACAATCAAAATTTTTTACTGTTCCAAGGCAAAAAAGCGATACGTTCCATCTAAGTTGCCACAGTGAAGTATGTATCATAAGTACTGTATATGCAAAAGAGTAACAAGTGATAACGCCTCAACTCCTTTCTGCGGTTTCTCCTGTACACCTCAGTATACACTAGCTTCTATTTTATGAGAGACAACAGTACCTACAATATGTAATCTCATTTATGTTATGTTACAGACTTGGATCTTTATATATTCTCTGAACTTAATGCATTTATTATCTCAGAGATTAGTTAGTCTGGCCCATTGGATGAGAACCATATTGGCAAATAGATGCAGACCTATCCCAATAGATCTCCCTACCACCTCTGTAACTGCTCAGTTTACAAAGCACAGAATGTAGCTGTGACTGTACATTCTCAAGTTGTGGAGAAACATTACCAATTTCTCTACAGATCACTATGTACATTGTTTAAGTCTATCAAATGTATAAAAAGAATTCTGAGGGGCAAATTTACTAAGCAGTGAAAATTTGTCAGCTACAGCTTTGCAGACAACGCAACACTTCTCCAGGCGAAAATTGGCTCAGACAACAATAATTCACCAACATGGGAAGTTGTGTCCAAGGCGCCGAACGCTGGTGAAGTTGCGCTAGTGTTAATTCGGCAAGTAGAGCGAAGTTGAACTAGCGTTGGCTAATTTGCATATGGCGGGAAGTTAAAAGTTGAATGCCCGTATATGTTGCAACAAATACATTACACAAGCCCAGTAAATAGAGTTGTTATATTGCGCTACACATAAACCCAGTGTATAGTTTATGTTCCATATGTTAGGAAAGGTAGGGGGAAAGCCGGTAACCTGCAAAAAAAAATAATTACTCTTTTGCAGCCAGCGTTTTTTGGGACTTAGAAAAAAATTAAATTTTAAAGTTTGAGGAAGTCCCATCTACTCTATTGCACTTTGCCTGGTCTGAGGGGGCAAAGGCAAGTCTGGCACAAGAGGTAACGTTCAGTAAAATCCAAAATGACGTCAGGCTGGCAAATTTTCTCCAGCGTTAGTCACTTCACCCTTTAGTAAATTTGCCCCCGAGTGTGACAGCATGCAGCTTTGGCCCTCTCTGCGCCTGGGACTATACCCCCACCCAGAGTCAGACCATAAAAAAACTCAATAGGCCCTCTCTCCACCAGAACATGTGGGTGCCATCCCTCCTCCAAAGCTGCAAGGAAGAAAGGAAGTCCGCGCTGTGCGGTGGCACGGGGGTGTGTGGGTGGTCAGTGCCATATGGAGGAGCTGCAGGAGTGATACACAGAGATTTGCATTTTATTCACCCATAATCAAGGCTCCTTACACATGATTGGCATGGTCTTCTGAAGAACTGCAGCCATCAAAGCCCATTTGTCTACCAGCAGCAACTTTCCATTAATTTGAATCACAAATGCTGTACTTATGACTGATGTTAGCATTTCAGTAAGGATCACTCAAGAATACAGAAAAGAAGAAATACTATTATCTGTCAAGTGTATCTGTACATTATAGGAACTGCTCATATAACATACCAATTAAAGATTTGATGCTGGAGGATGTCCGTACCAATACTTTATGAAAATAATAAGCCGCAAAACAAATTTTCTTGGTGTGTGGCATAAACACAGCCTCTCTGTAACTTAGCCACATTACAAATCACTCATTTATTGCAGCCCATAACGTTATAACCTCAGTAGATTTAAAGACACTATAGGGAATGTTCCATACCTTTCAAACCATTTGACTGCCAGAGATGCAAACAGAATATACAACAGATTGGTGCACTACTACTTTTTCCTCATTGCGCTTCTGGAAAGTAGTTTTAATGCAAGGTTCAAGATTATTCTCTGCTGTATATTTAACAAATTGAGGTGCCATCCTGTTTTTTGGGGTTTGAGCTAGCATGATTATCTATCTTGGAAGATACAATACGAATCATGTAAACAACCCAACAATTATATCACGATAATATGACTTAATCCAGCTATAGAAATGTTTCACTAAGAACCAAGGTCTTAAAAGATGGTGTTTTTTGTTATTTTGAACTGAAGGAAAAATTACTTACCACTTGTGTTATTTGTTTTGCATGAATTTACACTTATTTTTTAAAATGTCTCTAATTTTATTCCAGAAATAGTAGGGAGTTTATAGTTCAGTGCAAAAACTGTTCTCTTATTTTCTGTTCAGGTCATAGCCTGTCCTTGGTTTCACTGCAATATTTTTGCAATAAAATATATTGCCGTGTATAAAGCTCTGTTGAGAATTGATCCACGGACCTTTTGATTCTGGCTGAATTTCCTTATCACAGCACGACAGCCAGCCAGGAGGTCTCCTATTAATCTGGACCTTTGTAATGGTTTTTCTGCTTGCTGATCCTGGAACTCCTATTGGCCACTGGCAGTAAACCACATTATTCTGTTTCCTGTGCAAACTAGGATGTGTTACTTGTCCTTGCTGAAACATTCTATTCTATTCTTGCACGTATCTCCTCTCACCTCCTGGCCTGTCTTACTAAAATCTTTTTCTACTCAAATGGGATTCTGTTTCAAGGTAGGGTGCGGTTATACCTTCAGACAGTATCTTTGGGGTTGCTTCTTTTTCTACAAGGTTCCGTTTCAGACCAGTGATCCCGAACCAGTGGCTCGTGAGCTACATTTTACTCACCAACCTCTTGGATGTTGCTCTCTGGCCTTAAAGTTGGTGCTTATTTTTGAATTCCTGGCTTGGCGGCAAGTTGGAGGCAAGTTTTGGTTGCATAAATACCAGGTGCACTGTCAAACAGAGCCTCCTGTAGGCTGTTAGTCCACATATGGGATACCCAGGAACTTTTTTCATGCTTGTATTGTTCCTCAATTCTTCCTGAACTCATTTGTGTTTCCTGCAATTGATTACTTTTGGCTGCTCCTGATCCTGTTTAAAAAAAAAAATACATGAAAAATTCCCCACGTTTTAGGCGATGAGATTTCTATTTTTTGCAAAAACCAGTTAAGCTGGCCACAGACACAAAGATCCGATCATAAGAATCAATGTACGATCGGACTTTCCCATCTCCCGACCTGCCACTAACCATTCAGATCAAAGTTTTACCATTCCGACCAAGAAAGTAGTTAAAGAACAGATCAGCCGATGTTCTGCCCCTGACAGCAATCGTATGATCGTACTATTGGCAATACACGCAGATATTATCGGGAGCCGTCAGAGATTTTCTAACCTGTCCGATCGACCGATCTCTACCAGACGAAAAATGTCGGGATTCTCCACATACGTTCTGAAAATTCATCGATTCGTACGATGAGATCTTTGAGTCTATGGCCAGCTTTAGTGGGGAAAAATGCACTTTGTAAATTCTAAAAAGAATCGGAAACAAACAAAAACGACTAAAGAAGCCATGAGCGAGTTTAGGAAAACACAAATGTTCTGCAATAGTTTTTCCCCAACAATAGTCCTCAAGGCACAATAAATCAGCCACTAAGGTTCCCATTATAAATATATACAATATAAACATATACATTTAAAAAATTGTAGGAACGGTGCTGGACACTCAACCATAATTTATTTGATCTGTTCAGTAGTTGTAGTCCCTTGCCAACAACTACTGCATAAACTATAATAAATGTTGGCTAAGCATATGACATAGTTGTGAATAGTGATGGGCAAATTTATTCGCCAGGCGCGAATTCGCGCGTTTCGCTGCCAGCGAATAAATTCGCGAAACGCCTGCGAAAATTCGCGGCAAAAATTTGCCGGCGTCAAAAAATATTTTTTCTAAAAAACAGACGCCGGCGCCAAAAATGGGCACCGGCGTCAAGAACGAGACGCCGTTTTGCAAATTTTTCGCCCATCACTAGTTGTGAATTGATTTTGAGCATCATGTTCAAATCAGATTTACATAGGTAAAAAAACTGGAAAAAAAAAGAAAACACCTAATTGCACTTTAATGGCTATATCTGTACACACAGTTGTACACGGACCACAGGAACCGCACACAGTAAAAAGGAGCTGGAATTATTGTACATAAAGATATTATTAATATCCAGACAATGGGATGAATTGTTATGTTGCTGAAAAAAAAAAAACCTTATTTTTCTTGACACATATTTTAACGGGTTGCTTGTGGAAAAATCTAGTTCCCCAATGGCATCATCACTGTGAACCTAATCCTGGAATACTGTGTTAGCAGTGAAATGTGATTTGCTTTTCAATCTCCTTGTTTTTAGCAAGATGCCCAGGATTATGAAATATTAATATTGCACCTCTAGCCTAAATAAAGATTCTCAAAGAAACGGAGGCACAAGCAGCAGAAAGCTTTTGAGACTTATTTCGCCTGGTGCCAAGTTAATAATAATTTCCTCATCTTAACCTTTTCAGAACTTGGGTTTAAGGCTATTCCTGTTATTAAGGCTATGTCAGTTGACAGTGGTAAAACATATTAATATGCAGCCATGAGGCCTAACCTAGAATGATTCATTCTTTCTTTGGCAAATAAAGATGGAAAACTGATAAGCGTTTTGTAACATTCAACAGAAGTTTTTGTCAAGCACAAATTTCACAGGAGATATTTCAGTGGGTTCGAAAACGAAAAAGTTCAGGCTATGAAATAGAACTTTCATGATTATCTTTAAACTATTCAAAAACTATAAGCATCATATTTTAAAATACCAGTTATAGTACAGAAACTTGTTTGTAAATTATAAAAGGAACCCCTCTCTTTCCTTTCTACTAGAGCTATTTATTTGTTATATATATATATATATATATATATATATATATATATATATATATATATATATATATATATATATATATATATATATATATATATATATATATATATATATATATATATATATATATATATATATATATGATGAGTTGAGTCACGAGAGGGGGTGGATATGATATATAAGTAATAGATATTCCAGTGGGCACCTCAGCGGACAGTATCGATTAAACAGCTTAGAGGGCAGTATCGATTAAACAGCACCCAGGTCGTTAACTACTGCATACCTTGGACGATGGAGTTTACATACAGCTTAGAGATAGTGTGAAGACCAATTATTAAGGGGGTACATACTGTATGGCTAATTTTGCAGCATTTGGGAGTAACAAGGGATGTATTAGGAAGCGTTTCAGTCCGGACTTTAGACATCCTCAAAGAATGTTATGTCAGTATAAATAGTTGGCATATTGTTACAAAATAGTTACATGGGAACAGTGTCCGGATATATTGGTTTTTAACATGTTTTAACATTGTATTTAAATAATATATACTGTTAGATTTAACTTTAATGCATACCTTATAATTAAGAGCAATGGATCTGTGATTTGTTAGCATAAATGGAGTCCCTCTGGTTCGGACGAGGAATAAACATCAGAGCTGCCATTGTTTCCCGCCAGATTGTGTGTATATAAGGCATGTTTTTTGTAAAATGAACACTCAAGAGAAAGGCCTCGGAGAGGCCGAAACGTTAGTCATCTGTTCTAATAAATATTTTTAACTTTTTTTAAGACCTGTGAGTGCGGATTCCTTTGGAGTGTTGTGGATAAAATTATTGTTTCTGCACCCAGGCATACAAAAATCATTTTTCGTGAGTGCTGACACCATGGTGGAATATATATATATATATATATATATATATATATATATATATATATATATATATATATATATATATATATATATATATATATATATATATATATATATATATATATATATATATATATATATAAATCCGTCACCATCCACACACAAAAGTGTGTAGTTAAATGCTTCCAGGTGCTATGCTGCAGTTGAAGTATTGAACTCCAGTCTTGATTTATTAAACAAATGACTAAATCCACATTGACGTTTTGGTTATGGTCTAAAACCTTTTTCAATATTCACTGCCATGTAACCCAATTTAAAAACATCACCTCACCCCATTAGTGACATCATTAACACACCCACACTGATCAAAAACCATGGTCCTAAAAGTAACCAGATTTAAACATTAAAGGACAGGTGTCCTACTAACACAGCAAAATATTAAAGGGTAAATATACTACTAAGAAATCAAAAGAAGTTATCAGTCGGTTTAATCTAGCGCAGCTCCAAGAAACAATGAATAGTATTTATTCAAGCCCATTGGTGAAAGTGTACCCAATGTCTTAAACCAAAAAGTTTCTTGTTTTAGTAAGAGTCGAGATTGATCACCTCCCTGCTTAGGCATAAAAAAAGTTTATTTCAACGTTTCAGCTCCTGAAGACGGCTCGAGTAGAGGAGCTGAAACATTGAAATAAACTTTTTGTGTTTATATGAAGTCCTTGGAGTGCGGTTTGTGACCAATGAGATTATATATATATGTATATATAAAAATCACTCTTTAGGTGGTAGCAGCAGCTCCTTTCACACAGATATGAGACAGTACACTGGGTTTCCACCTGATATTTGCATGTGAATTTATTTATAACACAGCAACTTAAACATAAAATGAACGTTCATAACCTCTGAGGTTACAGTAAACCAAAATAGTTACAGCCTTGCTGGTGAATAAAAATGTCCTTTCCAAAGGACCCACAGCCCCACTTGGGCAGGTTAAATCCAATAAGCAAATGAAAGTTTCACTCACAGTCCTTTTGGAGTTTCCCTGTTGTTTCGTTCTGAAGCAGGTGCAGCTCAATCCCAAGCACTTTAGGGCAGCAGCTTGTAGCCAGTCCTTGATACCAGGGAACTTGCCTCCATGTGAAAAAATCTTAAATGTCCAGCAATAATCCTTATGCGAAATAACATTTGGTTACATGCAGTTTAACTGAAATTTCCAAAAACAGCCGTAGTGGCTTTCCTTTCTCTCTCAGAACAGGGCAGAGAGCAGCCTTAATTGAGCCACACCTTTTAACTCCAGGTAAAGCTAATCATCCCTCAATGCTGATCAGACCCTCAATTTTACAGCCCTCTGTGCTGCTTCATATACAGGTATGGGATTCTGTTATCCAGAATGCTTGGGGTATTCTGGATAAGGTATCTTTCCGTTATTTGGATCTTCATGTCTTACTACAAAAAAATCATGTAAACATTAAATAAACCCAATAGGTCGGTTTTGCTTACAATAAGGATTAATTATATCTTAGTTGGGATCAAGTAAAAGCTACGGTTTTTACAGAGAAAAAGGAAATCATTTTTAAAATATTTGTATTATTCGGATAATATGGAGTCTATAGTGAATAATGTACCCAGGCCCGGATTTGCGCATAGGCCCGGGCCTAGGGCGGCAAAAAAATAGGGGCGGCATGCCGCCCAGCCGCATTATGGGGACGCGTGCGTCCCCATTCAACTACAGCAGCTGCGCCGGCGTTTTTTCGCCGGCGCGCTGGGAAGGGGAGGTGAGGTGGGCGCTAGGACCGCGCGGCCGTCTGGTCGGACCGCGCGGCCTAGGGGCGCCCCTCATTGAAATCCGGCGCTGAATGTACCCCCTTTATATTGTAAAATATAAGGATATTAGAGGTGTCCAAGCAGTCCCTAGACCATATAAGGGCACAAGGCTGAAGGCTGTGTGCTTTCATACAGGTCATTGATTCCAAATACCCTTATATTTTAGAACTGGGGATACATTATTTATTGTAAGATTCAGATTCATTCACAAGATTCACTAAATCAAGTGGCAGAAATTACATCACTAAGCTCTAATTATAGCCACAAACAATGTTTAAATTAAGGATATAATTTACAGGATATTCATGGCTCTTGTGCATTAGATATATCATTTATATTTTTTACCAAAATATAAATTTCATAAAAGGTAATCATTGTAGCCAACCAAAAGACATTTTATTGGTTCGCCAACTAAACGGCTTTTTTATGTTTCCTTGTTCTTTTGTAAGGAATGGAAAAGACAGTTACTGCAAATTATAAAAAGAAAAGCATTTCCCACTTCACTACTCCACAGTAACATATAAAATGATTTTTACAGGTCCAGAGTGTGCCTATTGATGTGACTTGTGCTACATTTGGAAACGAGGGATATCAAGGGTAAAAATCAAATGTAAAATATTGATTCAGAAATTGCAAATGTAGAAAAAGTCATGATGGTCATGTTTACAACAATCAATGACTATGCCATACATCTGAGAATAAGCCATGTATCTTTTTAAGCAAACACAATATGCCTGTTCATTGTATTTTGCACTGTTTAATTGCTAATATTATTATTATTGTGTAGCGGTAAAAGTTGGTGATGTCATCAGCGTAGGGGCCACTTAATTCTTCTCCATTTATAGCCGTCAAGATATAAATGAATATTGATTTGCATGAATCCTTTGGCTCAGCTTTAATGAACATGCTGCTCTGTACGATCACATAGATTACAGATAAAGCTATAACATACATCAAAGAATACACGCACATACTCATTACCAGTGTCATTTGTTTCATAATGGGGAGTAGGGCAATTTAATGGCAGATGTATAAACAATAATTGCATTAAATTATCCCTGCAGATCTTTCACATGTTTGAACAGAGCAGACTGCTATGTGAATATGCTGATCGCTGTCTTACACATAATTGGAATTTTATTTATTCGTAGAACATGTCGTTTTGTAAAGTATGGTTGTCATGGAAAATCAGTCACTGAAGAAAAACAGACCCTACAGCTACAACATGGTGCTTGGTTCCTTTTTTAGTGTATTGTTTATCCATTGAATCAAAAATATGTTTAATTAATCTACATCCATTTTCTCTCCATCACCACTTTCATCACTATCGAGTGTTTTTTCCATCTATAGGATACTATTACTCACAGGCTGCAAGAAGAAGAAAGGAGGAAAGGAGTATAAACCAATATATAAATAATTACACAACATTACACATGCTGGTTGAAACCACAAGCTTGAAAATTATCATTTGCAGTTTTGTGTTATCCAAGGGCATGTACTATCGAAGTTATTGCAAACATATGTTGGCACAGTTATCTCCGCCACAAACCAGCATGGGGATATTTTGCACATATTATCACAGTTAATATGACACCAGATAATGTTGGCACAGTAGCCACGTGTATAAGCAACAGAAGCAAAATTCACCTTGCATTTATTTATTTTTTATATATTCAGATGAACTTATAGTAATAACTGTAGTAGATTTGAACAAAAGGAGAAAAATTATTGTGAGCATGCAAAGTAGTACTGGTGCAATGTCCCCTCAGCACAATGGTTTTAATCATTTTCTTATCTATTAGTGTTTAAATCCCAGTGTATGTGGCCACAGTTCAATGATACTGTATATTGAGTCCCTCCAAGTATTAACTGACTGACCACTCGAAATCATATTGGTGGAGTGAGCAGAAAAAAAAATACTCTGCTGCCATTTTAAAATAAAAGGCCAACCACCTGTTAAAGTAAACTTCACAGTGTACAACAACATGAAAGTTTCCGGGCAACACAAAAACATTTTTATGCTGTAATGGTGACATACTTCTACTACTACTCTACTACTTCTACTACTGCTACTACTACTAAGAATAATGTGTTGTTCTATACAGGGTGGAACTAGGGGTAGGTAAAGAGTAGGGATGTAGCGAACTGTTCGCCGGCGAACTAGTTCGCGCGAACTTCGACTGTTCGCGTCCGCCGAATGTTCGCGAACGTCGCGCGACGTTCGCCAATAGGCGTTCGCGTCAAAAATCGTTCGACCATTCGACCATTCGATCGCTAAATCGAAGGATTTTCGTTCGAATCGAACGATCGAAGCCATTGGATTGAATGAAACCATTCGATCGAACGATTAAAATCCTTCGATCGTTCGAATCGAACGATTTTCGGATGTTCGAAGTTCGCGAACAGTTCGCGAACTGTTCGCATTTTTTGCCGGTGTTCGCGAACGGCGTTCGCGAACACATAAACGGCAGTTCGCTACATCCCTAGTAAAGAGGCACGTGCCTAGGGCACAAAGCTTGGGGGGCACCAGGCATGTACCTTCCCTGCTGCCTATCCCTAGTCCGGCAAGTGTTATCTTATTGAAAAATGTGAAGCGAGTTCCTCCGAAGGCAAAGGCAGACATGTGCCTGTTCATGCATGTTCCATTGTTTGCATCTGCATGTTCGTTTGCACACTTCTGTGCGTCAATAAACACGGGGTAGAGTGAGGCTATGCGACTGGCTGGGTTGCTTGGAGCGACTGGCCCGGCACTGGTTCTATATATTACAGAAACTGAGCTAAAGCTCCTTGACCAGTGAAACGTATGAAACATTAAACATGAAACCTTAAAATATAACTACAAAGGTTAGGGAGGCCTTAAAGGAGAAGGAAAGCTCTAAGACAGTTTATTACCAAAAGATTAGCCATATTAAATAGATATTTAATATGTCTTGTGGACACGGTACAGCACTGTGTGCTTACACGCAGTGAATTTGTCAGTTTGGTTGTGGGGTGTCACAAGGTTCACGCTTTATGAGTTCACACATTTTTAAAATGAAATTATTAAAAGTTAAATTTTAGAAAGCCTTGTTTGTGCACAAGACTGGAGCAGGTGTTCTTAACTGGGTTGCAGAGGGGCGGGGCCTGATGCACTTGGCTAGCTGGGTGCACGGCTCCAGCCCTAATGTTTCTATTTAATATTGTTACTTTATATACAACCATGCAGACCAGCCTAGCTCATACACTTTTGTTACATTGTGGATGCTGTTTTTTCTACTAAGCAAAAGATTAGCCACAATAGTACAAGCTAGAATGCTAAATTTTTTCTGCAGAATGCTTTACCATACCTGAGTAAACAGCTTTAGACACTGTCTGTTTGTTCAGGATAGAAGCTGTCATATAAACTTGGTGTGACGTCACTTCCTGCCTGAGTCTCTCCCTGCTCACTCATAGCCCTGGGCTCAGATTACAGCAGGGATGAGAGGAGGGAGGGGGAGAGGAGCAAACTGAGCATGCTCAAGCCCTGCCCTGGAGGTTTATGCTGAAAACAGGATACAGAAGCCCATGAGTACACAATAGAAGGAAAGAAATGTGGTGTTTCTTTTGACAGAGGACTCAGAGCAGCATTACTTTGAGGGTTTACTGGTGTATTTATATAGACCTTTTTGATAAAGCTTACTTAATTTTAGCCTTTCCTTCTCCTTTAATTGGAGCTTGAACACATTGCATTAATTGTACACCTGAATGCAGATTAATAGCATCATCAGAAATACAAATGATTTCATTAAAAATTTTCCGTTTTTTTTCCTTGTTACATACACAAAGAAGCCAGCTGAATACAAATCAGCACCAAATTTCACATTCTTTTGGAAAGATATGTCATTCTATAAATGTGCGTGGAGACTGCAGGACAAGTTTGTGTGCAAAGAATAAAATTACATAAAAGGAATGCGAACGTGGGAAGCTCTATTCTTATAATGATATGTAAATTCATTCTGGAAGACAATTTTTTATGTTAATCTCACCTCTGTCGGTAAATGCTCTCTAATCTTGTTTGCTTTTCTTCATTTCAAGAAGGTTGTTTGAGGCTCCGGAATTGAACAGAACAGAACGGTACTGCAGGATGAGAATGGTTAACCATCACTTGCAAGCTGTCTTGCAAAGATAACTGTTATTACAAATGTATCTAGATTAAATCATGTTGGTGTCTTCTTTTTTTTAACCATTTCTTGTGGATTTCTAGAAATAATATGTTATCTTCAGTCTGCCCCCAGGACCTCTTTGTAAATTAGATTTTTCATCTCAGCAGTTTTTGTACCCAATGCACCAACCTTCTCAGGAAATCTATATGTCTGTATCATGCTTTATATTATGACTAGCCGATGAACAAGAGCAGGGCTGAGGGGACAGCTAAATCTCAAGGGTCACTTCTTGCGTGAAGATAACATTACTGAAGCATACAGTATCAGAAAAATGACATTTTCCATTCTGTGTCAGAACACTGCAAGTGAAGTATGTGTCATGTTACTTGATTTGGACGACAGAGAGGCCTGAAGAACTATATATGTTATTCTAGCCCTTTGATGGCAATCATTTTGAAAATATAAAAACAGAAATCACATTATATTACAGTATATTACTGATATAATGAGGTCAAATTAACAAGAGGCTTGGTAATTTGTATGCAAATATGCCATCAAGCTTCATTAATGAATTTCTGGTATAAGTAATATAACTTAAGCCATACAGGCTTGCACCACCCTGGTTCCCTCTCCTTATCAATAAAGTGGTTTAAAGTTAAATAAAATAGTTTAAAATGAAAAGTGCTATAGCATTATCAGCAGTGGCGTAACTACCGGGGGAGCAGGGGGTGCAATTGGGCCAGGGCCCGCACCCCCCCAGGGCCCACCGGCAGCTCACGCGGCACGAATTCTGAATTTCTGAGGGGGGCGGGGGGCCCAGTTGCGCGTCCCGAATTCTGAATTTCTGAGGGGGGCTGGGGTCCCGGTTGCGCGTCCCGCGCCAGGGCCCGCCCCCCTCTAGTTACGTTACTGATTATCAGAGACCATCAAGGGCCCTACTCCCCCAGCAGCTGCTCCACTACCTGCTACCGACATGATCTAGAGCCAATTATAGCAAAGTTCGCAAAATAGAAGTCAGCACTGAAATAAATTATGTATCATAACTAAAATGTTGCACCAGTTTGGGATACATTTAATAAATGTACTCTGCTTGCTATAGTATTGTGAAATTTCTCAACATTTCGAGGGATTTAACCTCCCTTCATCAGGATCCTGATCAAGGGAGGTTAAATTCCCCCGAAACGTTGATACAGTGGTGTTTTTGAAATAAATTTGAATATACTGCATATAAAAAATGTGTGTGTGGATCCTTAATCGAGATTGCTGTTGCTGAGGGGCCTTGCCGGGTCGATGGATGACCAGCACCACCATTGCAGTGAGGTAAACGGCAGGAGTGCGGTGGATTAATCAAAACTTGGAGGGCAGCCATAGTGACATCGGCAGGGGTCCATAGTGACATCTCCAATGTTTGTCTCAAACAGTGTGATGTTTTTTTTTTATGAATAATTTGCCCTTAGATGCCAGTGGAGTCAATCATTTTTCAAAAAAATTGGCTGAAGGAGCCAATAATGAACCAACACTAGCCACAATTGGCCACCCTGGTGGGTGGTCCAACCGTTATGCACTTTTAGAAAAACAAAAAAGACAGACATACAAGGAAATGTATGTATCAGGTATGTACACAAATCTTTTTCCAATGTTTTCAAATCCTTATATTGTTGTATTAATGATTTAAGTTTACCCAATACATTTTCAGTAGGATCTGATTGCAGTAGTTGGTATTTCCCCACAATTATTTAACTGTTGTTAAATCTCCATAATGTAGTCCACTCTGTTCATAATTACCAAAGCCCCAGCCTTGTCTATGGGCTTATAATATTGTAATCACTGAATTATATTGATATAGTGAATCAATTGAATTAATGCTTGTAGTTTATCATGTGTCATATTATTCGGGAAATCCCACTCCTGTAAAAAAGTTCTCAAAACTTCAAAACTCTCCTGCCTTTTAACTATGTGCTGGATTGAGAGGAGGGTGGAAAGGTGAAGTTAGGCTTAAAGGTGGAGCTGAAGGCTTGAGAAATGAGCAGGAAGCTTTGAAACGTTGCCTGTAATAATTGTTTATAATTAGTTTAAGGATTCGTTTACAACATTAAAGGCAGGATAAAGTACCAAAAATGGATGTGATCTGCCCATATTTTGCAGGGTGTTCATGGTTCTTGTATATTATTATAGGTATATTAAAGTCACCAAGGAGTTCTTTAATCATGTAGAGGTGACTTTGTATGTCCTTTTTTTTATATCCTTTTTTTCTAATATCTTTTTTTAAGGGGTGGGTAAATTTTTTCTGATGCAGGTTCCGTTATCTGGAAACCTGGTATGCAGAAAGCTCTGAATTATGGATGATCATCTTCCATAGACTCCATTTTAATTAAATAATTCAAATTGATTGATCAAAATTATTTCTTTCTTCTCTGTAATAATAAATCAGTGCCTTGTACTTGATCCCAAATAAGATATTATTAATCCTTATCGGAGGCAAAACAATCCTATTGGGTTTATTTAATGTTTACATGATATTTTACTAGACAAAATATGGAGATCCAAATTATGGTAAGACCCCTTATCAGGAAAACCCCAGGCTCGAGCGTTCTGGATAATAGATCCCATACCTGTAATACACAAATTTCAATTACTACTTCTGCACAAGCCTTTGTCAAGCGAAATTGTCCTCGGAATTCTCTTCAGAATCCATTATCTGGAAACCTGTTATCCAGGGAGCTTCAAATTTCAGGAAGGCCATAATGAAACAGTACCTTGTACTTTATCCCAACTAAGATATTATTAATCCTGACTGAAGGCAAAACATGCCTATTGGATTTATTTAATGTTTAAATGATTTTTTAGCAGACTTTAACCAGAAAACCTCAGGTTCTGAGCATTCTGGATAATAGATCCCATACCTGTATTAAACAGTTACAAAGGTTAAATAAAATACAATATATACATAACCAGATTTTAGACATATACATTCTAAGTTTGACTTTGCCGGGAATGATCGTAATGTGTTAATGTTTTCACAAACATTCTGACTAAATAAGTTAAAAAATGTATAGTTCTCTTGAAGTCTTAACGCAAAGATGGCTTTATGCATGGTTCCCTTTAAACCTTGTTTCCTCACATGAGAAATACTACAAAAGAATCTGAAGTAGCAATTTATATACAGGTTCATGTTATGAATAAAAATGTACAATTCTTGGCTTAGGATGCAGCTATGCTGGATAAAATGTAATGCAAAGTGAATAGCATTGCTCCACTGCATCCAGATTAGGGCAGCATGGCAGAGAGACAATCGCCCTATGAACTAGAGGCAGATTAGAATTATGGGACACCTTATAAGGTCACTTATGGATCAGAGGTTAGCGCAGAAGGGATCTGCAATCTGCAAGAGAGAAGGCTTCTCAGGGCGATTTTTATTGTGCCCTACACTGAAGAGTGACCTTAAGAAATAGAAAAGCAATACTTTTCTGTTTGTTATGCAGTTAACCACATTCTGCAGTTTCGAGGTACTGTAATTGCTTGCCACTATATAAATAGGAGATGGCATCCATTTATTTTTTCTTGAATAGACACTGACATAGGTACAGAATGAAGGTAAATTCCAACATAGGATAACCACAAGTAAATGGGATAAATAGAATATATTTATGGCAGATGTTTCTACAAAGGTGCCACAATACTTGGGTCATGACTACAAATGCTAAGCAGCCCACACATCCACTAGCAGGGCTGAAAGTGACCTCAGGTGTGTGCAGAGAGCAGTCATTTTTGGTGCGCATTTGCCGTTATTTTCTAAGGGCTTTTTAGTTTATAGAATAAAACTCATATACTCATAGACAGTGATATCAATGCATCTGCTTGTCTGAATTATTTGACTGCAAACAACAATGTGGGATTGAGGATGCAGTTTCAGTAAACTAAGGGGCAAATTTACTAAAGGGCGAAGTGACTTGTGAAGTCATTTCGCAACTTAGCAAATTTACAATCAGTCACCCTGGCGAATTTTCGCCAGTGATGCTGATAGCCTAGCGCAACTTCGCACCCTAACGCTGGCGAAGTTGCACTCTGGGGGCGAAAATATGCAAATTTACTAACATTGGTCTTTTTCTGAACGTGACCTCCTTCGCCAGAGTTTACTTGGCCAGGTTAGAGCAGGCGAACTGCAATAGAGTAGATAGGAGTTTAAAAAAAAAAAAAATTAAAAATTTTCAAAGTGCCGAAATAGTTGAATTTTTTTCTAAGTCCCAAAAAACGTATATGCTTGTAATCATGAAATAAATCACAGTGTATTTATTTTAGTGTAATGGATAGATGAGGCTTAAATGAAATCCATTCTTTTCCTGCTGACCAGTAAAGCAACCTCACAAACAGTATCTGGAGGAAAGGTGATATAGTTGAACTACAACATGGAACCGTAACACTGTATGATACAACCTGGTGTTAATAATTTCACTCCAAGGGAATACCTACTAACCTGATCCTTACTTATCTCATTCCTTCTTGGGGGAACACAAAACTGCTCTTGTCCCTAGACCTGACTAACTTACACTGTTATGTACTGTGACAGAACCTAGGCTATCGCTAGCTGTTCCTCGATCACAGGGTTCCTGCACCCAAGATAAATAAGGCTTGAGTTATCTTGAGGCTCAACTTTATAACAGGATCTTCTGTGGACAGGCTCCCAAGCACATGCACAAACGCAAATCAAAGGAGGGCACTGCAAACCGCAAAAAAAGTATGCAAGATAATGCTAGAGGTACTGATTACCCAGGGATACCACCAACAAGGAGCCCTAAAGCTCAATATAACATAGAATGGGTTCGCACACTCTAAATAACATACAAACAAAAGGTGGTATAAAGTCAATTTACTTTATATAGATATAAAAATGTACAGTCAAGTAGATCACAATTTACACAATGATACTAACAAGTATATACATACCACCAATTTTGTAAGTTCAAGGCAAAAAATGAAGACTAACCACAAAGAGCAGATACACTTTGCAAAGGATGAGAATACCCCAACATTTCGGCACACTAGCCTTTGTCAAGGGAGAATCCCCCCTACCAGTAATCTATAAAAAGGCAAAATAAATGCCCTTTTTTTTTTTTGCAAGACAGTACTTATTATGCTTTAGTTTTTTTTTTGCTTTAGTGGCAACAGAATGACACTGCCCAGAATTAGACAATATATCTACTAAACACCTAGATTCTCCTCAACACACTGACATTTAGGGGCACGTTTACTATGGGACGAAAAATTAATTAACCCTCGATATTCAACCATCGAAGTAAAATCCTTCGACTTTGAATATCGAAGTCGAAGGATTTACCGCATTTCCTGCGATCGAACGATCAAAGGAAAAATCGTTTCATCGAACGATTAAATCCTTCGAATCGTTCGATTCGAAGGATTTTAATCCGTCGATCGAACGATTTTCCTTCTATCCAAATTGGCTAGAAAGCCTATGGGGACCTTCCCCATAGGCTAACATTGATGCTGGGTAGGTTTTAGGTGGCGAAGTAGGTGGTCGAAATTTTTTTAAAGAGACATTACTTCAACTATCGGTCGAACAGTCGAACGATATTTAGTTTGAATCGTTCGATTCAAAGTCGTAGTCGAAGGTCGAAGTAGCCAAAAAATACTTCGAAATTCAAAGTATTTTGTATTCTAATCCTTCACTCAAGCTAAGTAAATGTGCCCCTAAGTGTATAATTTGCATATATATTTCTTCTCCCAAAGCGCATAACCTTGCATTTATCAACATTGACGCTCATGCCCACCTCCAGGTCATTAATAAATAAGTTGAAAAGCAAAGGACCAAGTACATACCCCTACAATACTCCACTGACAACACTGGTCCAAATAGAAAATGTTCCATGTACCACCACTCTCTGTAATTTATCTTTTAGCCAGTTCTCTATTCAAGTACAAATACTCTGTTCCAGGCCAACAATCCTTAATTTTACCAGTACCCTTCTGTGTGGCACTGTATCAAATGATTTAGCAAAGTCTAAATAGATCACACCCACTGCCATTCCAGAGTTGAGCTCTCTGCTCACCTTCTCATAAAAAGAAATTAAATGAGTCTAGCAAGATCTATTACGCATAAAACCATGCTGGCACTGCCCAATACAATAAGTATAAAGCATTATGCAACACACCATTGAAAGAATGAAACAGCTCACTAAATGGATCAGTGGGAAGCACTTCTTTCTTGCATGAGTTTGATCTCAGACAGGGCACTAGCTGCGAGGAGTTTGTATGGTATAACTCTGTTTGCATGAGTTTCCTCCATAACCATACAGGAAGATTAACTGATGTTTGATTACACTGAATCATGTGTGTGTATGTGATAGGGTTCTTATTGTATGCTCAACTGAGACTGATGTGAATGATGAATAACCTTTGTAAAGCACTGTGTGAAATGTGTCACCCTATACAAATAACATAATATTACTTAACATTATCACTAAATTGTATAGCTGTTCCTTGCCTATTTTATAGCTGTTCCTTGCCTATTTTATAGCTGGAGGGTTAGTTGGCTTTTAAAGGAGAACTAAAGCTTAACTAAAGAAGTAGGCTACATTCTACATTATGTTTTGGGCTTCTGTACCAGCCAAGGGAATCACAGCCCTTTAGCAGTAAAAACCTGTGCCTCCAAACATGCACCCAGTAGCTCCCCATCTTCTTTTCTGCTGATTCACTGCACATGCTCTGTGCTGCTGTCACTTACTGAGCTTAGGGACCCACTCACAATATACAGTACACATAGAATATAAATGTCACAATATAAAGCTGATAGTAGTGAATATGAATAATTATGGCAGCACAGAAACCATTACAACTAGCATCAGAATTTAATAATCAGCCTTGTAGCATCAGCTTATATAGCAGGCCAACCTGTATATTACAGCCCAACCTTTTTTGCTTGATAATTTGCGACGTCCCCTAAGCTTAGCTTCTCAACAGCTGTTCAGAGCCCACTGAGCATGTGAGTGTCACAGACAATTTCCAAGATGGTGACCCCCTGTGACAAGTTTGAAGTCCTGGATCATTGCTGCTATTGACAAGCTGAAACTTTAGGCTGGTGCAATAAGTTCAGTATATAAAATATGGCATGTTTAGCCATACTCTTTTTTAGGGTTTAGTTTTCCTTAGTATTCTTGGCATTGTATGACATTATAGGCGATATATTGCTCCATAATGCATTCGGTTTTTCAGTCTCTCCCTACAAAAAAGTAGAAAAACTTAGATGTATGTTGGTTCATGCAGATAAGTGGTACAGGAAAGTTTACTGATAGACAAGTTTATGTTCAAAAGTTAACAGAGGACATGAGAAGGGAACAAGGTACCTGGCAGTGGTGTAACTACTAAGCAAAAAAATCTTCAAAGAGGTCCGGCATTCACCACACCCCCTACCCATGGCCTGTCTCCTCACCAACTCACTGTAAAGAAGGTGAGTGAGGATCTCTCTAGTAAAATAGGTAGTAGACCTAGCATATGCAGGGAGGCTGCACCACACCACTGGTACTTGGGCTAGATACAGAAATGTATCTGGGAGCTTTTATGTATCATTTTGAAGAGGAAAAGTACTGAGCAATCAGTGCATAGAGGACCTCTGCTAATCCATACATTGTGAAAATGTGTTATTCCCCAAGAAAGCAGCTCAAAGAACTGTCAGATATTTGAGATTAAAGATGAAGGTGGATGAAGTGAGCAATGTACAATACAGATGTAACAGAAGTTGATTGATTGGTTAAGGAGAGGTGAGAGTAAAAGGGTCAACAGGGCAGGAAAAAGAAGAAGCTCATACTGAAAAAAGACTGAAAATTGAAACAGAAAATGGAGTTAACAAGAAGAGGCAATTGAAGCTTGATTAAACAGAGAAAATAAGATGGGGGATAAAAAAGAAACATGAAGTAATGGAATGAGCATGCGACTGGGAGACAGATAAGGATGAGCGTAAATAGGGATAAAAGAAAGAAATAGGAAGGGGGTTTAAAGGAACAGGTCAGTGTAAAAAAAAAACTGGGTAAATAGATAGGCTGTGAAAAATAAAGAAATATTTCTAATACTGTATAGTTAGTTAGCCAAACATTTAATGTATAAAAGCCGGAGTGAGAAGATGTCTAACATAACAGAACATAATTCCCTTTAAGGGACTTTAAGGGGGGCACTTGGGACATAACTGTTCAGTGAGTTTGCAATTGATCCTTAGCATGCAGCTCAGATTCAAAAGCAAAACATTATGACCCATGTGGCCCCCCCTCAAGTCCCTGATTGATTACTGTCTGGTAACCAATCAGTGGAAACTAAGAGAGTTGAAAAACATTAAGTAATATTCTAGATGTTATGTTAGACATCTAGTCACTCCAGCCTTTATAGATTACATTTTTGGCTAACTATAACTAACTACTGTATATTGAAAAGGTTTTTTATTTTGCACATTATTATTATTTACCCAGTTTTTATTTTTATACTGAACTGTTCCTTTAAATATAGAGATGATGTAACTGAATATATTACACCCAAGGGAAGGTTCACATTATGGGGCAAATTTACAAAAGGACAAAGTGACTAAATCGGGTGAAAATTTGCCAGCGTGATATCATTTCGGTACTTCGCAGATTTACTAACGGTCGCTGGCGTAACTTCGCTAGCAAAGGAGATAGACTCTAGCGGTACAGTACTTCGAACCCTAACGCCTGGTGAATTTGCACTCTGGCGAATGGACGTAACTACGCAAACTACTAATATGCAGATTTTACTGAACGTTACCTCTTGCGCCAGACTTGCTTTCGCCAGCTCAGACCAGGTGAAATGTAATAGAGTTGATAGGAGTCCCAAAAAACGCTGGCGTCTTTTCCTTTTTCAGGGTGATAGGCTGAAAAATAGTGTAAATTTTCTTTGGGGTAACTGGCTTCCCCCCTACATTTCATAACATATGGCACATAAGCTATACACTGGACACATGTGTAGGGCAATATAACAACTTTACTTTCTTTTATTAAGCTTCCCTGGGCTTGTGTAGTGTAATGTATTTGCTGCAACATATACGTCCATTCAACTTTAAATTCCCGTCGTATGCTAATTAGCCAATGCTAGTGCAACTTTGCTTCACTTGGGGCAGTAACGCTAGTGCAACTTTGCCAGTGTTTGAAAACCTGGATGCTGCTTCGGATTTTAGTGAATTAGCGTTGTCCTGGCGAATCTAAGCCTGGTAAAGTGAGTTACATTATTAAGGTGAGACATGTACACAGTAAAAAGGGGCAATAATGAGTTAACTAGCCTATTACCACACTTATGTTATACCAGTGTTTGGACTATTTTTACACATTTAAAACACCTATGGGACGAGAAAGGTTATAAGCCCTTTAATAATGCATCTTTGTTGAGGGAATTTGTAAGATATGCCATCTGTGCCTTCATAAATAGTAATACGAGTAAGAATAGAGTATCTTATGGATATGCCATAAATGACAGTCTCTTCTAGGCCAACATTCTTCTTTATCGGTTATCAATATTATGGATTAAGACACTTCCCCATTAATCCACAGAAAATCCTTGCTATGTGTTAAGAGAGCTGCTGTTCATAGATCTCTGCTATTTACATAGACCATTAATTTGCGCCTGCCACATGTTGCTACTGATAAGTTATTTTCACATACAGACAAACTGCTGACAAACACTATTTTCTCACAGATAAATTTTCGATGCCAGCAGACCCTTTAATTAAAAGTGTAACAGCACTTATCAATAAACTGTTTTATGCTGTAAAGAAGAATATTTCTCTTCATCATTTAGATTGATCACCAAAGAATTATATGCATGGGATTTTTAGCAAATCCTTCTTTTTTTCTTTGAGATGGCATTTTATATTACATGTATCAACTGTTCTGGAGATTAACGGTTGAATAACGCAGTGTATGACTTTGTACAAAAAGGCTACTATATACTGTATCTGCACATGTATTGCAAATGGTTAACAGCCCTGAAACAGTTCAACAGGAATACTAACACAATAAAAAAAAAATGGGGGATAAGAGAGGATACAACATGATGGATGGTGTGGCTCTCACTTAGGAAAGAGATTAATGAGATGCTTGTATGGGAACTCACAGAGAGCATGTCCCATTGGTTTAGATACGTTTGCATAAAGAAACACATTCAAGGCTAATACCACAAATAGTCCCCAGTTGTACATGGCACCCAAGTGAGTATCCAGTGATGCAACTGTTTGTGAATCAAGCTTGCAGTAATTAGGCATCATATCCTTTAGGATACAGCTAGCTCAAACTGATTTGAACTTGGATAAACAAACATTGTTAGCTGTGCCCAAATACAGATGATTTTTCCCTTGAAGGGAAAAAATACCAACATTTTGATAATTACATTTTTAATGGGATACTGTCATGGGAAAACATGTTTTTTTTCAAAACACATCAGGTAATAGTGCTGCTCCAGCAGAATTCTGCACTGAAATCCATTTTTCAAAAGAGCAAACAGATTTTATTATATTCAAGTTTCAAATCTGACATGGGGCTAGACATATTGTCAATTTCCCAGCTGCCTCCAGTCATGTGACTTGTGCTCTGATAAACTTCAATCACTCTTTACTGCTGTACTGCAAGTTGGAGTGATATCACGCCCCCCCCAGCAGCCTAACAATGGGAAGGTAACGAGGTTGCAGCTCCCTAAAGCTGGCCATAGACGCGAAGATCTCATCGTACGAATCGCGGATTCGTAAAATTTTCGGAACGTGTGTGGAGAGTCCCAACATTTTTTATCTGGCGGAGATCGGCAGTTTGGTCGATCGGACAGGTTAGTTGTGGGTAATATCTCTGCATGTATTGCTGATCATACGATTTTCAGTGGGAGACTGTCACTAGCTTTGTCTACCTTACGATTGCTGTCAGGGGCAGAACATCGGCTGATCTGTTCTTTAACTACTTTATTTGGTCGGAATGGAAAGACTTTGATCTGAATGGTTAGTGGCAGGTCGGGAGATGGGAAAGTCCGATCGTACATTGATTCGTACGATCGGATCTTTGCGTCTGTGGCCAGCTTAACACAATATAACAGCTCCTTGGTAGATCTAAGAACAGCACTAAATAGTAAAAGCCAAGTCCCACTGAGACTGATTCAGTTACATTTAGTAGGAGAAATAACAGCTAGAGATGTCGCGAACTGTTCGCCGGCGAACTTGTTCGCGCGAACATCGGGTGTTCGCGCTCGCCGGAAGTTCGCGAACGTCGCGCGACGTTCGCCATTTTGGGTTCGCCATTGTTGGCGCTTTTTTTTGCCCTCTCACCCCAGACCAGCAGGTACATGGCAGCCAATCAGGAAGCTCTCCCCTGGACCACTCCCCTTCCCTATAAAAACCGAAGCCCTGCAGCGTTTTTTCACTCTGCCTGTGTGTGCTGAAGAGATAGTGTAGGGAGAGAGCTGCTGCCTGTTAGTGATTTCAGGGACAGTTGAAAGTTTGCTGGCTAGTAATCGTTTTGATACTGCTCTGTTATTGGAGGGACAGAAGTCTGCAGGGGTTTGAGGGACATTTAAGCTTAGGTAGCTTTGCTGGCTAGTAATCTACCTTCTACTGCAGTGCTCTGTATGTAGCTGCAGTGGGCAGCTGTCCTGCTTCTGATCTCATCTGCTGACTGCTGCAATAACAGTAGTCCTTGTAAGGACTGCTTTTATTTATTTTTTTGTTGTTTTACTACTACTACTACTACTACTATAAGAGCCCAGTGCTATTAGTCTAGCAGTGTTGGGGAGTGGGACTGGTGTGCTAATCTGCTGCTCCTAGTAGTTCAGCAGCACCAACTTTAATTTTTTTTTTTAATATTCATTTTTTTTTTATTTTACTTTTTTTTATTTTACTACCGCTGTAGTAGTGTATAAGTTGACCTTTTAGGCATTATTTGCCCTGTAGGCATTTTTTGCCCAGTGTGTTATTCAACCAACTGCCATCTAGCTGTGTGACCTTGTTCACATTCTGTCTAAATATCCATAATATTACCGTCTCCAGAAAAAACACCGGAGTGACTTTTTTCAAGCAGCCATAATATATTTTACGTAATCCGTATCCACCGCTGTAGTAGTGTATACGTTGACCTTGTAGGCATTATTTGCACAGTGTTTTCTTCAACCCGCCATCTAGCTGTGTGAGCTTGTTCACATTTTGTCTAAATATTGATAATATTATCGTCTCTAGAAAAACCACTTGAGTTACTTTTTTTCAAGCAGCATTCATATATTTTACGTAATCCGTATCCACCGCTGTAGTAGTGTATACGTTGACCTTGTAGGCATTGTTTGCCCAGTTTTTTTGGCCGCAGCCACTGAAGCACAGAGGCCAGAAAAAATATGCCATATAAATGCTGAAAATAGTCATTTTTTGCCATACGTTGACTCAACGTATATGGCAAAAAATGACTATTTTCAGCATTTATATGGCATATTTTTTCTGGCAACTGTGCTTCAGTGGCTGCGACCAAAAAAACTGGGCAAACAATGCCTACAAGGTCAACGTATGGCAAAAAATTTATATTTTCAGCATTTATATGGCATATTTTTTCTGGCAACTGTGCTTCAGTGGCTGCAACCAAAAAAACTGGGCAAACAATGTCTACAAGGTCAACGTATGGCGAAAAATTACTATTTTCAGCATTTATATGGCATATTTTTTCTGGCAACTGTGCTTCAGTGGCTGCGTCCAAAAAAACTGGGCAAACAATGCCTACAAGGTCAACGTATGGCAGTTGTTTAAAGAGAACAGTAGATTACTAGCCAGCAAAGCTACCTAAGCTAAAATGTCCCTCAAATCCCTGCAGACTTCTGTCCCTCCAATACAGAGCAGTATCAAGCAGATTACTAGCCAGCAAACTTACTATCATCTGTCCCTGAAATCACTAACAGCTCTCCCCCTACACTATCTCTTCCAAGCACACACAGGCAGATTTTTCAGATACATTTTTGCCCTTGATCCCCCTCTGGCATGCCACTGTCCAGGTCGTTGCACCCTTTAAACAACTTTAAAATCATTTTTCTGGCCAGAAATTTTTTTTTTAGATGTTAAAGTTCGCCTTCCCATTGAAGTCTATGGGGTTCGCGAACCGTTCGCGAACCGCTCGCATTTTTGCGCAAGTTCGCGAATATGTTCGCGAACTTTTTTTCCGACGTTCGCTACATCCCTAATAACAGCCTGCCAGAAAGTAATTCCATCCTAAAGTGCAGGCATAAGTCACATGACTTGGGCAGCTGGGAAACTGGCAAAATGTGTAGCCCCATGTCAGATTTCAAAATTGAATATAAAATTTGTTTGCTCTTTTGAGAAATGGATTTCAGTGCAGAATTCTGCTGGAGCAGCACTATTAACTGATGTGATTTTCAATGACAGTTCCCCTTAAAGTTAAAAAAATTGCATAAACTGCCAAAAAGAAAACATGGTTAAAATCTTTATACACAAACATACATTGTTGTTCCCTTTTTACCCTTTAATATCCCTTCCACAAATGTTCCTATCATAGGTATTAAACCTAGGTTGCTTAGTTACATGGCTAAGAAGTGAATGGCACAGCAACAAGAATTTGCTCTCTTGCTACAATTTTAAATATCAAAAGAATCATGAAAGATGAAATAAATAGTACCCTATGGCACTACCATGTGGTCCTGGACCGCTATTTACTTTCACTTGATATATTCTCAATTAAATTTCCAAGTTGTAACCAATATCCAAAATTACTGAATTCAGTCCTTTAAAACAAAAGCCTTCATTAATTGGTTCTTCATAAGTGTAAATAGAAGAAAATAAGCCATTTAAAACATCTGCTTTCTCCCTGTTCCCACAAATCATTTTACTCAACTAATATCCAACACCCTCTTGATTTATGTTCTATTTATATATTTATAGAATATTTATTCTTCTAAGTAATTACCTTTTCATTATATTTTTTGCTTTCTGGTACTGTAGCTTTTTTTGCATGCTTAAATGGGCTTGATTGTTTTACCTAACAAAAGTTTAATACCTTGAATACATTAAAGGAGTAAGAAAACCTTACTCAATGGGGGAGTGTCAATTTGTTAGGCACCCCACCACCACCAGTAATTACAATTGTAGACCACAAGATGACACTCTGCTTTTTGAGAAACAAACTAGTCTAGGCTACTGTTCTAATGAGCACACCACCCTAAGGTTGTGTGTCTGGGAAGTAGAGTAAAACTTTTGATCTTTTTCAGCTTTTAATGTATCACACTTGCACATAGCAGACATAATGGATCCTTGAAAAAGTCAAGAAAATTGCAGCACAGTGCTAACAAATAAGCACCTCCCAATGATCATACTTCTTGTTTAAATATATGTTTTTCATGCTAGTTTCAATTCTTTACTTTTTGTTAAACCATAGAAGACTTTCTTTGTTTCTAAGGAAATAAAGAGACACATATTTGTTGAATAGCATTTAAAAATCTTTTAATTTCACCCTTGCCTCTCTGTAAGAGTCCCTGGTTAAAATGATGATCTGGTCAGTCTACTTTAGAGCATCATTAATGACTCAACTTGCAGGCTAATAGGCCACGTGTTGAACAAAATCACACGCACACATTGCTGTCCCCAATGAAGCTTATGATTCAGGTTGCAGAAAAAAAAATGCACTTTGTTTATAAGACAAGAGATATGTAAATACAAAGTGCTTTGATGTTTTCTTTAAATGGAATGTGTTTTATTAAAATATAAAAAGTCCTCCTATGATAACTTCAAAGTAGATTTGTATTTAAATTAGCCTTAATGTTAAATACTTGTTTTCTTATTTTCATGAACTTGTCTTAAATTCTAACATGAAAGTGAGCCTGCTCAGAGGCCACATAATGATTTTACTATGGAACATCACAAACGTGTTGCTCTGTATGTTAAACAAATGTATGCCCTTTGCAGATCTGAAATTGTAGCCTTATAACAAATTTTGTTATCTTACCTTAGTGCTGTCAGTAGGATTGTATGATTGTATGTAGTATTAGTATGTTATAGAAAGGTCAATTCTAAGCAATTTTTCAATCGGTCTTAATTCTGTATTTTTTTTTATAGTTTTTTTAATTACTTGCCCATTTCTTCTGACTCTTTCCAGCTTTCAAATAGGGGTCACTGACCCCATATAAAAAAACTAATGCTCTGTAAGGCTATCGGTATAAAATATTTAGGATGAGCCCTTATTTTTCACAAGCTTACAATAAGCTAATAGATATCGTTAAAGTAAATAGTTGTTGGCATCTTTGAAGACTAAGTGGCACAAGGCAGCTCAAATATATACTTTTATACACTCATAGAAATATAGGAGTGCCTACCACCACATCTGAGATAGTGACAACCACCCCCCCCCACACACACACACACACACAGACACACACACACTATGGGCAAAAACAAATTTCTAAAAACAATACATTTTTCTTCCTCTGGAAAGAAAATGAAAAAAGTTGAGCCATGTTTCAGCTTTTTAGTAAATCTGTCCCTCTGTGTCCTTTCATTAATACATACAAGAATTCCAGTATATTTAGTGTTTATATTTTGAGACACTGCATTGCTAGCAAGAGATAAGAAAAAATATATTGAGGTGACGTGCAATTTTGAAAGTACCATTACATTACATGTTTGACATCTTTTCAATTTGGAACCTTTAGAGCTTGGAAAATTGGAATCATCTCATATTAGGTTAAGCTGACATGTACCAAAATGGATACAAGGTGCAGTATCAACGTTTTCTTGCAGACAACAAGTTGAAATACCGACATAACTAGCTGCAGGGCAAGAAACAGGAGTTTTGAAATTTTGGATATGGAATTCAACCATTCTGATTTGCATCAATTGGAGCCACATATTATATTATGCTTTAATGTGAATCCACCAGGGTTGGATTAAGGGCTGCTCTTGTCACGGAACTGAAAAGTATAATATTAAGGGCTCTAAGGGTTTTTTTTTTTTAATGCTTTCAAGATGCAGATTTGAGTGCCCCTAAACGCATTGGCTAATTGATTCCATTATATTCTGCCTGTTTGTACTCATAAGCATTTAGAGTTGCATTTCATTGTATTTGCATTTAACATGCAAGAATAAAATAAGACATTTTTTATATAAAAACAGTTTATAAAAATTGACAATAGAATAAAAGGTTGCATTTGGAACCTACAAAAATGCACTTAGTTGCATAGAACAAGAATAATCAAAATAAGGAAAGAAATAGAAATAAAAAATAAATAAAAGTGTTATATGTATTTTTTGCACCCAGCCAGTGTGTAAGCCCTAAAATTAAAATGTTTAGAAGAAAGCATTGACTTTAATGCCTTTGCAATTATACAAAATTGTGTAGAATTTTATGTACTGAGGACGTCAGTTTTGTTACAGTGATTTATTACAAAACACCAAAGAAATCAATTTTCTTCCATTACTGCCAATATAACATGTGCTGCTACTGCTGTGTAAATGGAGCAACATCTCTGTTCATATTTAGAAGGGAAATAGTAAATAATGGACTTGCTTGATGTTTTAGTTACTGGGAATCTGCACAATTCTGCTCTTTTAAGGTACATTGGGCCAGATTCAGTTCACGTGAAAATTCATGAACGAGATTCAATTTGAGATGCAATTCAATTCATGGTTTATCACATGAAAACTCTATTGAAATCTATGGGGAAAAAATGGAACTGGATTTGGAGAAAAGTATTTTCTCCTCAAATTGAATCTCAACAATGACTTATGAAGTGATAAACCATGACGTAACTTTTTCTTACTGAATAGAATCTGGCACAAAGTCTGATCCCTGGCCCAGGTGACATGTTGCATGATAGGATACAGGGATACATACCTTCTTTAGGCTGTGGATAGCAACACAGTTTTAAACCCGAGTACCCTTGAAACATGCAGATGAGATATGATAAATATATAATATATCAGAATACTCACATCAGCACAGTGAACTCAGTTAATAGGAGTTTTTCAAAGGGATATATAAAGGATATATGGTCATCCCTGTAGATTAGGGAAGAAAGGAATTCATCCCCACAAAGAAAAAGCTATAGTGTGAGCATTTAAAATGTTAATGTAAGTATCTGCTTTGTCAGGCTGTTGTAGACAATATAGTAAATACATTCAGATGATTATACGTAGGAGCAAGAAATTAACAGATTTCCAACCAGAATAAAAAGAGGTTCACTGTTATTGTCAGCAAATAAACAACAATTAACACAACAATTAACAATTGAGGTAAGGCAACCTTTTTGAAACTCTTGATTCCTTGGGGCAAATTTACTTATGGTCAAATATCGAGGGTTAATTAACCCTCGATATTCGACTGCCAAATTGAAATCCTTCGACTTCGAAGGATTTTAATCCATCGATCGAATGATTTTTCTTCGACCAAAAAATACTTAGAACGCCTATGGGGACCTTCGGTAGGTTTTAGGTGGCGAACTAGGGGGTCGAAGTTTTTTTTAAAGAGACAGTACTTCGACTATCGAATGGTCGAATAGCCGAATGATTTTTAGTTTGAATCGTTCGATTCGAAGTCAAAGTCGTAGTCGAAGGTCGAAGTAGCCAATTCGATGGTCGAAGTAGCCAAAAAAACATTCGAAATTCAAAGTTTTTTTATTCTATTCCTTCACTCGAACTAAGTAAATGGGCCCCCTTGTGTAGAACAATAATATACTGCACTGATCTGATCCGTAGGCCTATGGTAAAGTCTGCCTCAGCAATTTCCTGTTGACGAATGGTTAATTACTGGTGGCACTGTTCAAAACCAAATGATCAGTACACGGTCCATTGTGTATAGTTACACCCAGGAGTTCTGTATAGACATTTTTTCAGCTTATTGTGCCTATTAATCCATTTGTATTGTGTTATGCAACTGTACAGTGAATACCAATTCACCACCGTAGGAACTGAACTTCACAAAAGTTGGCCACATAAGCAGAAATATGGTCACAATGTTTCACTGATTTCAGACTTACTCTCCAACTTTTATAAAAGGCAGGAATGTTTTGGAATACTGCACCGAAAATCAATTTGGATCACAATCCCCACTAAGAACCTTACTTACACATATACTTAAAAACTTTTTTGGTTAGTTTTAGCCTCTGCCACTAAGCACTCTTCATTTCCCATCTTTGCCATGTGCAATGCTGTTTTACAACATTGATTATAGTGTTTATATATATTAACTCCAGCTTCTGTCCCCACAGACTTAAGGTGCTAAAATAAGCTTTTCTAAAATTCAGGGTTTTTGTTGATCCATTGTTTATTTGTTTTTTGCATAAGACTTTAAGGGACAGATTTATGAAGTATCGAATAGTAAATTCAAATTCAATTTTCAAAAATTCAAATTTTAATCCCCCTATTTTGAATGTGAGATATATCACACCTCAACTATGGAAAGAGTCCTAATTCAAATATTAAGTCAATGGCAGAGGTCTGTTGAGCCATTTGGAGATGTTAATAGCCTTCTTGACGTCAGAGTTTTTTTCGGGACAAAAACTAGATTTGCACAAATCAAAAACAGATCGAATATAAGATTTGAATTTTTGGGTAGGGAACCATTCTATTGAATATTAGACATTCAAAATTTTTCTTAAATAACCTCCCAGCTGATTTGTGAGTATATTTAAATTAAAAAAATTCACATAAATTTGAAATTCAACCTTTGATAAGCCTCTAAATGAAGTCCCATTATGGTCACGGGTTCAATTGCTTGCTATACATTCTGAGTTATTAGAGATCACTAGCTCCAGTAAAGAATTTTTTGCTGGTTGGCCCCTCAACAACCTGTACCATAAAATTGCCATGTTTGACATCTTTTCAATTTGGAACCTTTAGAGCTTGGAAAATTGGAATCATCTCATATTAGGTTAAGCTGACATGTACCAAAATGGATACAAGGTGCAGTATCAACGTTTTCTTGCAGACAACAAGTTGAAATACCGACATAACTAGCTGCAGGGCAAGAAACAGGAGTTTTGAAATTTTGGATATGGAATTCAACCATTCTGATTTGCATCAATTGGAGCCACATATTATATTATGCTTTAATGTGAATCCACCAGGGTTGGATTAAGGGCTGCTCTTGTCACGGAACTGAAAAGTATAATATTAAGGGCTCTAAGGGTTTTTTTTTTTTAATGCTTTCAAGATGCAGATTTGAGTGCCCCTAAACGCATTGGCTAATTGATTCCATTATATTCTGCCTGTTTGTACTCATAAGCATTTAGAGTTGCATTTCATTGTATTTGCATTTAACATGCAAGAATAAAATAAGACATTTTTATATAAAAACAGTTTATAAAAATTGACAATAGAATAAAAGGTTGCATTTGGAACCTACAAAAATGCACTTAGTTGCATAGAACAAGAATAATCAAAATAAGGAAAGAAATAGAAATAAAAAATAAATAAAAGTGTTATATGTATTTTTTGCACCCAGCCAGTGTGTAAGCCCTAAAATTAAAATGTTTAGAAGAAAGCATTGACTTTAATGCCTTTGCAATTATACAAAAATTGTGTAGAATTTTATGTACTGAGGACGTCAGTTTTGTTACAGTGATTTATTACAAAACACCAAAGAAATCAATTTTCTTCCATTACTGCCAATATAACATGTGCTGCTACTGCTGTGTAAATGGAGCAACATCTCTGTTCATATTTAGAAGGGAAATAGTAAATAATGGACTTGCTTGATGTTTTAGTTACTGGGAATCTGCACAATTCTGCTCTTTTAAGGTACATTGGGCCAGATTCAGTTCACGTGAAAATTCATGAACGAGATTCAATTTGAGATGCAATTCAATTCATGGTTTATCACATGAAAACTCTATTGAAATCTATGGGGAAAAAAATGGAACTGGATTTGGAGAAAAGTATTTTCTCCTCAAATTGAATCTCAACAATGACTTATGAAGTGATAAACCATGACGTAACTTTTTCTTACTGAATAGAATCTGGCACAAAGTCTGATCCCTGGCCCAGGTGACATGTTGCATGATAGGATACAGGGATACATACCTTCTTTAGGCTGTGGATAGCAACACAGTTTTAAACCCGAGTACCCTTGAAACATGCAGATGAGATATGATAAATATATAATATATCAGAATACTCACATCAGCACAGTGAACTCAGTTAATAGGAGTTTTTCAAAGGGATATATAAAGGATATATGGTCATCCCTGTAGATTAGGGAAGAAAGGAATTCATCCCCACAAAGAAAAAGCTATAGTGTGAGCATTTAAAATGTTAATGTAAGTATCTGCTTTGTCAGGCTGTTGTAGACAATATAGTAAATACATTCAGATGATTATACGTAGGAGCAAGAAATTAACAGATTTCCAACCAGAATAAAAAGAGGTTCACTGTTATTGTCAGCAAATAAACAACAATTAACACAACAATTAACAATTGAGGTAAGGCAACCTTTTTGAAACTCTTGATTCCTTGGGGCAAATTTACTTATGGTCAAATATCGAGGGTTAATTAACCCTCGATATTCGACTGCCAAATTGAAATCCTTCGACTTCGAAGGATTTTAATCCATCGATCGAATGATTTTTCTTCGACCAAAAAATACTTAGAACGCCTATGGGGACCTTCGGTAGGTTTAGGTGGCGAACTAGGGGGTCGAAGTTTTTTTTAAAGAGACAGTACTTCGACTATCGAATGGTCGAATAGCCGAATGATTTTAGTTTGAATCGTTCGATTCGAAGTCAAAGTCGTAGTCGAAGGTCGAAGTAGCCAATTCGATGGTCGAAGTAGCCAAAAAAACATTCGAAATTCAAAGTTTTTTTATTCTATTCCTTCACTCGAACTAAGTAAATGGGCCCCCTTGTGTAGAACAATAATATACTGCACTGATCTGATCCGTAGGCCTATGGTAAAGTCTGCCTCAGCAATTTCCTGTTGACGAATGGTTAATTACTGGTGGCACTTATTTTCATCGTTCATTTTATTTGAATAGGTTGGACCTCAGTACTTGTAAAGAGTGAGGCCTACACACAATAAATCTAAAGTTCCCAGCACTTATCCTAGAATAATATGGTATAAAGAACATTCCATTGAGAATATGCTTGCTCTGTTCAAAACCAAATGATCAGTACACGGTCCATTGTGTATAGTTACACCCAGGAGTTCTGTATAGACATTTTTTCAGCTTATTGTGCCTATTAATCCATTTGTATTGTGTTATGCAACTGTACAGTGAATACCAATTCACCACCGTAGGAACTGAACTTCACAAAAGTTGGCCACATAAGCAGAAATATGGTCACAATGTTTCACTGATTTCAGACTTACTCTCCAACTTTTATAAAAGGCAGGAATGTTTTGGAATACTGCACCGAAAATCAATTTGGATCACAATCCCCACTAAGAACCTTACTTACACATATACTTAAAAACTTTTTTGGTTAGTTTTAGCCTCTGCCACTAAGCACTCTTCATTTCCCATCTTTGCCATGTGCAATGCTGTTTTACAACATTGATTATAGTGTTTATATATATTAACTCCAGCTTCTGTCCCCACAGACTTAAGGTGCTAAAATAAGCTTTTCTAAAATTCAGGGTTTTTGTTGATCCATTGTTTATTTGTTTTTTGCATAAGACTTTAAGGGACAGATTTATGAAGTATCGAATAGTAAATTCAAATTCAATTTTCAAAAATTCAAATTTTAATCCCCCTATTTTGAATGTGAGATATATCACACCTCAACTATGGAAAGAGTCCTAATTCAAATATTAAGTCAATGGCAGAGGTCTGTTGAGCCATTTGGAGATGTTAATAGCCTTCTTGACGTCAGAGTTTTTTTCGGGACAAAAACTAGATTTGCACAAATCAAAAACAGATCGAATATAAGATTTGAATTTTTGGGTAGGGAACCATTCTATTGAATATTAGACATTCAAAATTTTTCTTAAATAACCTCCCAGCTGATTTGTGAGTATATTTAAATTAAAAAAATTCACATAAATTTGAAATTCAACCTTTGATAAGCCTCTAAATGAAGTCCCATTATGGTCACGGGTTCAATTGCTTGCTATACATTCTGAGTTATTAGAGATCACTAGCTCCAGTAAAGAATTTTTTGCTGGTTGGCCCCTCAACAACCTGTACCATAAAATTGCCATGAAGTTTATAAACCTGTTCCCATTAACTGTCCTGGCAATAATATTGCTCCAGTCAATATCTGGGTAATTACAATCTCTCATTATTATTACTTATCCCCAAACAATCAGCCTTCCCCAAACTAGCGTATCATCCTCTTCCTCACCTACATTAGAGGGTTTATAGCATACTCCTACAATCACTCTTTACAATCATTGAAAAGTTCCCCTTGTTTTCTAAAATCACCTCCTCCTTTATATTAGCTTTTAAATCAGCTTTTTAAAACAGGCATATCCCTCCTCCTTTTACCTTGGAAGTCTTCTCCCTCAAGTTTTCACCTAGTTTTCAAATAATTCTTGGGGACTCCCCCCCTCTAACTTTGTCATTGGTACCTACAGTATGTGTACCAAGACCTCCGGGTCTTCCCCAGTCCCACCCAATAATCTGTCCACCCGTTCCACCACATGCCCTAACCCTAGCAGACTGTTCGGCATGAAGGGTCCTTGCGATAGATTACCCTATCCAGCTTTCTAATAACTGAATCCGCTATAACTAAAACCTGCCTTTCCTTCATAGCACTCCCCCCATCATTTGTGCTTCTGTGTTGGATATCTTGTTCAATAACCTCTTCAATCCTCAAAAAATTTTGATTCCTTTGGTTAGTTAATTTACTGTAGCAACATCTTGCAAAGTATATACTAGGTTTTAATTAAAGATAACTGTTCTTTTACCATGGAGAAGTCCTAACTTGCAGTTAAGCAATACCCAGACAGTAGTAGTAAAACCGCTCAAGAATGACATTTATTTCAGCCCAAGGCTAAGTGTGGATTTGTAAGTGTTTAATAAAACAAAACTTTTGCTGTAATATTAGGTTTCCTTCAATTCGTACTTGTGATTTATGATGTTGGAAGTCACTTGCCGGCAGTCACAGTACAGCTCAGCTGCAAAACACCTCCATTACACATGCCCATTATTGACTCTCTTGGGCACCTCAGTACAACAGAGGAGCAATGGCTCTTATTCTGTTCTTTTGGCATAGTGTTTTATTAAAAATGTACTTTAGCCTTTTGGGTAAAGTAAATCTTGCATTATGATATTTTATCTGGCATTTTCTTTAAATTATTATTATCTGGTTTAGAATATTAATGCAATTCTTTGTAGTGTTTTCTCTCAGTTTCATGGACTGCAATATTTCCATGAAGTAATATCCATCACACATTAACATACTCCCTCATCCATTAGCTATGAGCACATGGGCATATTTGCTATTAGATGCAGTACTCCCAGCTCCTTTATTACAGACAGCAACAAAATAAAATTACATATTTATCTGTATACACACAGATGTATGCACACAGTGAAAGAAATAGCTGTAAATGATCCTTACTGCTATCCACTTAATGGTTTTGGAGTAGAAGGGAGTTTGACCAGAGCATGATGGTAGCAGGAACAAACCTTAATTATGATAAATCGAAATGTACACTTTTTTTATAGACAGCAAAATAAATGTACCATCATTCCATTGCAGTTTGGGAGTACAGTCTACTCAGAGTGATTCAGCTAATAAACACAACAGAAAGTCCATACTTACAGAGTATTGGACATTGTTATAATTGCATCATGAATGGTGAATCTCCATCAGTCATCTGCTTTTAAGCCCAAATGCAAATTTCTAATGAACAAATGAAAATAAAAAGTTCTATACTAGTTCCATACTACTGGACAGTTAATCATCTTTGGCCAAGTTTGGGATATGGGTAATTAACTTGCTCCATTAATTGAACCAAAGCAGGGACAACAAAATCTTTCTGCATTTTCTTGTAAGCAGCACAGAGATGTTTTTAATCTTTGGCCACATAGGTATTCCCCTGTGCTAAGAAACACATTTGTGTGTATAATAGACCTTTAATTGGAGGTTTCCTGAAAGCAAACAGTTTGTTTATTCCTGAACCCCCCCCCCCCATCTCTTGGCAGGAATAGTATTACGAGACAAATTAGTTTATGTAGCTGGCAGCAACATTAGCCTCATGGACGGTGCTAAGATTTTCTCTCCTGAGACTTGTTACTGTGGTTTTAGGTTAAAACTGCAACAAATACATTGGATGGATGACTGTACCCTAAGAAGGAAATTCATTAACTTATGCCAAGGCATAACAAGGTTTATGTGTCAAATGTGTTTGGGGGCAGCCTAGTCTGCTAACTCTATTACACAACTCTTTCCATTGTCAGCCAACAAATTTCAGTGTGTAATTATCTTGCCAGAATGGAGGTGTCCTCTGGTTGAAAAGATCACCTGGCTACAGTTTTCAAGCAAAATATATTTTGCAATAGGATTATTGTATACTGATTACATAATACATATATATCTATATCTATCTATACATACAGTATATATATATATATATATATACAGATAGAAGAATGAAGCAGCACACGATTCTTTGCAAAAGTGTATATTACAGATATAGCATCAATACAGCGACGTTTCGGGCAAGCTATATGCCCTTTATCAAGCTTGATAAAGGGCATATAGCTTGCCCAAAACGTCGCTGTATTGATGCTATATCTGTAATATACACTTTTGCAAAGAATCGTGTGCTGCTTCATTCTTCTATCTGAATATTTCTAGTGGGGACGTGACGGGGTCCCCCACAGGAGCGTGCACCGAGGTCAACGCTGACTACACTACTGAGAGTGCTGGGGCACATTTCGATACTATATATATATATATATACAGTATATATATATATATATATATATATATATATATATATATATATATATATATATTTCATCTACATATCAGTATTACCTACTGCTTAACATTTTTATGTTTACACAATGCAAAGAACAGGGGTTCGACTCTGCAAATACCACAATTGAGCAATTGCAACCATGACTAATAATTATTCAAAGACAAATTAGCAAACAGTCATTTGAACCTACCCCTAAATTAATGTCTTTAAAATAAAATCACAAGCATCATAAAAGCACACATCTACGGTCAACGGGCCCTGTCCCATGAATAAGGCAATCTATTATAAAACTGGAGTACGATGCAGATGCAATGACTATTTTCCTTTGGGTTTCTTTACAATCCAACAATAGAGTATTGGTGGGAAAGGCAGGCCTTTAAGGGGGAATGTAATATGCTTTGTTATCGAAAAATAAAGTTTGCAGGACGCTTGTGCCCATTAGTGACCATGTTTGCCTCATTTTTGACTGATTAAGACTTGCAAACAAACTGCTTTTTGCGAACGTCGCAGTGTATGCAATAAAAATTTCACAATAGCAAACCGCAAGAATATTACAGAATATAAGAATATTTGCGACAGGCAAATTTTTATTTGCAAAGTTTTGCTCTTATTACATTCCCCCCTTAGAGTTCTTTTGAAAACCTTCACACCAGCCAAAATCCAAATTTTGCAAATAGTAAAGTGCATTTATAAAGGTGTAGATTTAAAACCTAGCCTGCGATGCATTTTCTGTTAAACATCAGACTGTCCCTGAATGTCATTGTTTTTTCTATTCTGTAAAGAGCTGAATTCAGGGATTTTCTGTTAAAAGTGAAGTTGCTTTAGGAACGAGTTTAATATTCCTCTTAAAATGCTTACATGGCCCCTTGGCTAGGTAACTGATTTTCCCAGTCAGCATATTTTGCTGTACCCATTGTGTCAGTGCTATAGGGGTAACATTAATCAAATGAATATTCCTTCTTCAATTTAAAATTCTTTTCTTAAACTACAGCAGTTGCTTGTTTGATATAAAAAAAAAGGCTTTTACATGTTGAAGTGCATATTCACTAGATAAAGTGAGCAGACAGGAATGCAAGTTAATCTGGAGATAAGGTAACAGACATCTGGAGCTTGATTTCAAGATTATTGCTCAAAGGCTGAAATAAAGTGGTCTTGTTACAACCCTGAGCTGGAGAAAATACTTTTTGTATTTCATCTTTTGTTTCGAAGTAGTGCATGGCCCAACTCACGGCATAGACACAGAACACACCGGCACAACATGGGTTTTTCTTTTTCTTTTTTTCTTTTTTCCAACTCACGGCATAGCAGAACTCTTAAACCATTAAAGCAGGATTATTGCAGTGTAACTTTTGGAAATCAAGGGCACAATCTGCATTATAAATGGCTATGCATTGTATATGCAGCACTGTGTATACATATAGTATTGAGGAACAATCAGTTCTATACAGAGAGATGGATGAAATCCTGTGTGCTGCATTGCCAGAGTCACAAGAACTTCATAATTTACAGCACAGCATGTAAATTATCACCACAACAAACAAAAATATGTGGGCACAGATGCTGAACAGTGTTCTGTGTGTTATACATTTCACTAGATATCTTTAACTTGCTCATAACTGCAAAGTACCCACCTTGCTCTCCATGAACTACATACAGCTGGACTCTACTTGAACACCTAGGTCCTTCTATATATAATCTACAGTTCATCATTTTCTCTGTATGTAAGTGCTAAAGGAGCTCTCAACCACAAGGACTAAAATAATTGTGTAGTGAAGGATTTCAACACAACACTGGGCACATTTTCACCTGGACAGTAGTCCATAGCAGCCAAACAAATGTTGCTTTTACTAATCACTTATTGGTTACAGCCTAGGTGCAGATTTGCCCAGTGTTGCTAAACGAATCCTGTACCTTTATCAAGAAAAAACATAACCACTATAAAAATTCTAAACACCACGTGGATTCAGAACTAATTGCTTAAACCAGTCCTTCCCAAACTGTGAGGCTACTTTCGCTTGCATTTCTTGCTTGCAAATCAAGTGAATGCTTATCTGTACTTACCAAAATATTATACTCCAATTGTTCTGTAGTGGTGAGGGATGAGATGCCAGCAGATTAACAGATTAAAGGAACAGTAACACCAAAATATTTAAGTATTTTAAAGTAATTAAAATATGTACTGTTGTGCTGTACTTAAACTAATGCGCTTGCTTCAGAAACTCTACAATAGTTTATATGAACAAGCTGCTTTGTAGCCGTGAGGGCAGCCATTCAAAGCTGAAAAAGGAGAAATGGCACAGGATACACAGCAGATAACAGACAAGCTCTGTAGTATACAATGGAGTCTTTAGAACTTATCTGTTATGCATTGTGTATCCTGTGCTTGAATGGTTGCCTCCATGGCTGCATAGAAACGATATATATATATATAAACGATAGTTGTTTTTCTGAAGCAAACAGACCAGTTTTACCAGTGCAGGGTAAAACATTCCTTAAGGCGCACTCAGTTTTTACTGAGTTCCTTTAACAATGGTAAAGGAGGTATATTTACAAGTTATACTTGGCACAAGTACTTTGATACAATAGTCTTCTTATTCATACAGGCTTTTATTACAGTGCCCAGTAATGTTACCAGGTCTAGCAGTTAATTACTTCAAGCAACCCTTTGACATCTGTAAAACACTGTCATATTGCACTGTGCAATTTGACAGTGATTTTGGCGAAAACATATTCCCACTGTGACCATAATAAAAGTATATGCCGGGTCAAAGAAACAGCACAAGCCAGAAACAAAACAAAGAAGTGCACAGTCCAGAGTTTCATGCTGACTTCTGATTTATTACTAGAGATGTCGCGAACTGTTCGCCGGCGAACTTGTTCGCGCGAACATCGGGTGTTCGCGCTCGCCGGAAGTTCGCGAACGTCGCGCGACGTTCGCCATTTTGGGTTCGCCATTGTTGGCGCTTTTTTTGCCCTCTCACCCCAGACCAGCAGGTACATGGCAGCCAATCAGGAAGCTCTCCCCTGGACCACTCCCCTTCCCTATAAAAACCGAAGCCCTGCAGCGTTTTTTCACTCTGCCTGTGTGTGCTGAAGAGATAGTGTAGGGAGAGAGCTGCTGCCTGTTAGTGATTTCAGGGACAGTTGAAAGTTTGCTGGCTAGTAATCGTTTTGATACTGCTCTGTTATTGGAGGGACAGAAGTCTGCAGGGGTTTGAGGGACATTTTAGCTTAGGTAGCTTTGCTGGCTAGTAATCTACCTTCTACTGCAGTGCTCTGTATGTAGCTGCAGTGGGCAGCTGTCCTGCTTCTGATCTCATCTGCTGACTGCTGCAATAACAGTAGTCCTTGTAAGGACTGCTTTTATTTATTTTTTTGTTGTTTTACTACTACTACTACTACTACTACTATAAGAGCCCAGTGCTATTAGTCTAGCAGTGTTGGGGAGTGGGACTGGTGTGCTAATCTGCTGCTCCTAGTAGTTCAGCAGCACCAACTTTAATTTTTTTTTTTTAATATTCATTTTTTTTTATTTTACTTTTTTTTATTTTACTACCGCTGTAGTAGTGTATAAGTTGACCTTTTAGGCATTATTTGCCCTGTAGGCATTATTTGCACACTGTTTTCTTCAACCCGCCATCTAGCTGTGTGACCTTGTTCACATTCTGTCTAAATATCCATAATATTACCGTCTCCAGAAAAAACACCGGAGTCACTTTTTTCAAGCAGCCATAATATATTTTACGTAATCCGTATCCACCGCTGTAGTAGTGTATACGTTGGCCTTGTAGGCATTATTTGCACACTGTTTTCTTCAACCCGCCATCGAGCTGTGTGACCTTGTTCCCATTCTGTCTAAATATCCATAATATTACCGTCTCCAGAAAAAACACCGGAGTCACTTTTTTCAAGCAGCCATAATATATTTTACGTAATCCGTATCCACCGCTGTAGTAGTGTATACGTTGGCCTTGTAGGCATTATTTGCACACTGTTTTCTTCAACCCGCCATCGAGCTGTGTGACCTTGTTCCCATTCTGTCTAAATATCTATAATATTACCGTCTCCAGAAAAAACACCGGAGTCACTTTTTTCAAGCAGCATTCATATATTTTACGTAATCCGTATCCACCGCTGTAGTAGTGTATACGTTGGCCTTGTAGGCATTATTTGCACACTGTTTTCTTCAACCCGCCATCGAGCTGTGTGACCTTGTTCACATTTTGTCTAAATATTGATAATATTATCGTCTCTAGAAAAACCACTTGAGTTACTTTTTTTCAAGCAGCATTCATATATTTTACGTAATCCGTATCCACCGCTGTAGAAGTGTATACGTTGACCTTGTAGGCATTGTTTGCCCAGTTTTTTTGGCCACAGCCACTGAAGCACAGAGGCCAGAAAAAATATGCCATATAAATGCTGAAAATAGTCATTTTTTGCCATACGTTGACTCAACGTATATGGCAAAAAAATGACTATTTTCAGCATTTATGTGGCATATTTTTTCTGGCAACTGTGCTTCAGTGGCTGCAACCAAAAAAACTGGGCAAACAATGTCTACAAGGTCAACGTATGGCGAAAAATTACTATTTTCAGCATTTACATGGCATATTTTTTCTGGCAACTGTGCTTCAGTGGCTGCGTCCAAAAAAACTGGGCAAACAATGTCTACAAGGTCAACGTATGGCGAAAAATGACTATTTTCAGCATTTATATGGCATATTTTTTCTGGCAACTGTGCTTCAGTGGCTGCGTCCAAAAAAACTGGGCAAACAATGCCTACAAGGTCAACGTATGGCAGTTGTTTAAAGAGAACAGTAGATTACTAGCCAGCAAAGCTACCTAAGCTAAAATGTCCCTCAAATCCCTGCAGACTTCTGTCCCTCCAATACAGAGCAGTATCAAGCAGATTACTAGCCAGCAAACTTACTATCATCTGTCCCTGAAATCACTAACAGCTCTCCCCCTACACTATCTCTTCCAAGCACACACAGGCAGATTTTTCAGATACATTTTTGCCCTTGATCCCCCTCTGGCATGCCACTGTCCAGGTCGTTGCACCCTTTAAACAACTTTAAAATCATTTTTCTGGCCAGAAATGTCTTTTCTAGATGTTAAAGTTCGCCTTCCCATTGAAGTCTATGGGGTTCGCGAACCGTTCGCGAACCGCTCGCATTTTTGCGCAAGTTCGCGAATATGTTCGCGAACTTTTTTTCCGACGTTCGCTACATCCCTATTTATTACAGAAGGCTAAAATAATAAATTACTGTTTGTATTTTATCTTCAAGAATTTTATCTGCAGCAATATAAAGCCTCACGGCAGTCTCTTCGTGCCTTGGCTCATTTGCTTGAACCGGCAACTACTCAAGTCTGTTTTCTGAGCACACACTTCACACTTCACATTTTTACCACATGTACTTAAAAATAGTGTTAGTATTTAACACATATCAGATGTAACAAAACCTCCAGAAGTGAATTAAACGTCTGTGCAACATTTTAAGCTATTGCCTACAAATGGATATCTTGGACATAAAACAAATGTATTATGGTAGCTATACATAGAATTGTGTTGTCCAAGGTGATTTGCCAACTCACAAACTTTTTTAAAGTGACAGATTCAAAGTTGTGTGTGCATTTTCTTTTTGGAACTGAAGACCAGCTCACTATGTAAACCAAACTTTGATTAATTTGTAATAAAATCGAATCTACATATGAAAACAGTAAAAAAAATATTGGCATTTAATGCTTCCCTAACAAAGTAACTTTTGAATTCAGTCTATAAAGCTGATTGGCTGGATCAGTGCTTAATCATTTAAGCAATGCCCCTTGCAGAATCAAAATAACAAAGTTCAGGTTTTGTCTTTGAGCTACACTATGTCAAACTGTGGTTTTACTAGCAACTTGTGGCATGGGATGACAATTGATATGCATGTAATCATAATTTGCTGTTCATTTTAAACTGAGATACCTGATTCAGAACTTGATCAGAGGCCTCTATGTGTTTCATTCTCAAGTATTTACCACTATTTGTGCTTGTGTTTTTCAGAAAGTAGCTATAATTCACCATCATTCAGCAGGAAGCAGTTCGTCCACGAGGTCTCGTATCAACCATCCAGTTAAGACGCCACAAGACAGCCCCATTTTGAAGATGAAAGTTGGCAACTGGATTTAGGGCAAAGCCTCGATGCTTTTCACCATACAGGTACCAAGCACAAAGCCGCATCAGAGGTGTCTCTAAAGCATTCACAAGTCTTTCACACCTATCCATTCATTGCTTGTTAAAAACCGTTTTAAAGATTCCAAAAGAGGTCCTCCTGTGACGTCTTCTATATCTTTTCATTCTGCTTCTGTGAACATATCTGTTCTACCAGACTCTTTAACCTGAGAAATTAAAGCTCCCAACAGCCATTTTGTAAATCCCGGGATTGGAGAAAGGCTTGAAAACTCTAGAATCTGATGGGCTCTACGTGAAAAATACAAACAAATTTAAATCTGTTAGTTTGTATTGAAGGCAATAATTGTTATAATCGACCCTGTCATTATTAGTCAAACAGGGTAATATAATAAATAGTGTTTTATTATATACATATGCTTCTTATGCTCTTGGAGCATGAAATGTGTAAGGCTGCAAGGATGCTACATTAATAAAGATTTTTTTTTATTATATTTATTTTGGTGACCAATGTGGTTTCTTTGAGTGCCTACCCTGTTTTGGTTTGTATATGGATTTTTGCTCTCCGTGCTGGGGGTCTGGGGCTGATGCACCTGGGCCACATCCTAAATTTGGTGAGTTTGTTGTCTTTAATGTTTGGCTTTGTTTGTTATGAGTATAGCTTCATAAAAGTGTTCCATTTTGGCTGGGAATCACAACAAATCAGGTAGGTTCAATATACCAAAAAGACAGATACCATTTAATACTAAATGTTTACATGGTCTCTTTCTGTAAAAAAAAGATAATGAAATAGATCATCTACTCCCATGTAATGCAATGGAACACGGTAAAAGCAGCAATGCTGTTATGATAAGGTGTTTTCCCTACAGAGTACTGATAACAGGACTCTCCGGAAGGTCATTCTATGACTCATTCATCAGTTATGACAAGTCGATTACTTAGATAATCTTAAATGTTTTACGTCATATAGTTAAAACAGTTAAAAAAAAAAGCTTCCAGTTTTTGTATAGAGTTTACTTTTCTAAACAGAAGAATTCAGTTACAGTTGAGGACTAAATGGAAACAATATTCTGCAAGGTAGTCAGTGTATTTATTCAGGTCTCCAATCCTAAAGCTGATTTTTTTTCCAAAAAAAATACAAGTGAATTCAAATTTTTAGTAAGTGAAATTTTCAAAAGAGAAGAAACCTTACTATCCTGCTAATTCAACGAAATACTCCCATCATACTTTAACCCTTAGTGCATTTAAAGAGCACCAGTCTTTAAGGGCCCCTATCTATGTAAATCAGAAAGAATAAATCCACCATACACAGGGGAGTGAATATATGTATTGTGGAGGAATTGTATGAAAGTAGTGCATAAGGTATAGCAAAGATAATGGCTTTCTGCTCTGAATTAGGCATGGGTTAAGTTGATGTGTGTTGCCTTTCTGAAAATAGAACATGCAATTTCTTAAAAACAAATTAATGTGAATGCATTTAGATAATATGCTTTTTATTTTATAAAAAAACAGTACACCCCATAAATTAGATACTGTGCATCAATTGTTGTTGGACTTGTACCTGGATTGTTGTTGGACTGAGCTCATGTTTAATGTTAAATATTTACATTTTTGGTGATGGTTATTTTAAAATTATGTTAAAAGATATAACTCATAGTATTTCCTTGCACCCAGTGTATAAAAAAATTCTTCCCCCCACTGCAGCTGTGGGCTGATGTACATGTATCATATATATCTATGGATAATACATTTCTATTTTAGTGAATTTTCAGATAATCAGACTTGATGGACTGAAAGCTGATTTTCAAAAGTTCAAGCATAAGACAGCAACATTTCTATTTAAACACTAGAAGCAAAACTGACACTTAGACCTTTACAAATATGAATGACAAGAAAAGAGAAGTGGAATTTGTATAAATGTTGTGTTTTTCCATCTTTATATAGAATTGTAGCAACAGTTCTATGCCAATTAAGGATCTCAGATGATTAATAATGCCTTCAGCTTTTTCAGTCCTGGCACAGCAAGCTAATTAATGAGGCCACTGCAACTTGGAAAGCATGATATAAACTTGCAGCAAAAACATACAGTATACATTTTGCTGTAATAATACTTATGGAATGCACCTTTAAGTCACATAGATTTCTTTACATTTCCGTGGTGTAATATACTAAATTTAAACAACGCATGAAATAAATGCCCTCTTACATGTTGTGAAAGAAGATATGAAGGTTTGATGCACCCTCCCACCACAATGGAATTACAATCCACGTAAACAGATATTATTCAGAAAAAAAAAATTTCAGCAAATAATTCTTGTGAAATATTATCTTGTACATGATGGTAACTAAATAAGCACGAGTCCATGTTGGTTGCAAAACAATCCCATTAGGTTTTGTCAATGTTTCATTTTTCATTTTGTAGTATTTAGGGGCAGATTTATCAAAGTTTGAGGTGAATTTTCAAATGAAAAAAATTTGAATTTCGAGCTATTTTTTGTGTAGGGATTTTAGACTAGGGAATAGTCCAAATTTGATTCTGTCTCTTTAAAAATTAGACGCCGACTATTCACCATCTAAAACTTGCAGAATTGCTGTTTTAGTCTATGTTTAGTCTCCTAGAACCCATTTGGATTCAATTGGTGGACTCTGAAAAATCTAAGGTTTTTTTGGGGAAAAACTTTGAATCGAATTTGATTGAATGTGTTAGTCCTTCGATTCAAATGATTTGAATATGGCTGAATACGGACCAATTCGCTTGAAAATGGACCTATTCGACCAAAAAGAAATTTGATTTTTGAATTTCGATGTTTTTTCAATTCGAAAATCAACCCTTGATAAATATGCCCCTTAATGTATTGTAATCTAAATTACAGCAAGAGCCCTAATCCAGCAAAACTGAGGTCCCACCTACAACTCAGAATCGCAACTGATTTCTATCACTTCACTCATATGATATCATATAAAAATTGGAAAAAAAACATTAAGATGGAGTCAAGAATAGGTTAGGGGGCACTGTGAAGGCAGAGGTGGGAAGGGCAGTGAATAAGTAAAGCACGCTTTCTAGCAGCAGAAATCTCCCCTTGGTCAGCAGAAATTATGTACTTTTCAAACATACACATCCAATCAGTAAAAGGTATGGTAGGCTCACCAGGGTTTGGGAGAAAAGGTGCCGGCAGCTGCAGAGGTAGAAGGGACATCTTGTCGCCAATGTGCTATGTTTTGGTAGCCAAGGATGAGTAGAGGATAACTATTTACACAACAGTAAGCAACTCTAACACCACAAGCTGTATAGAAAGTATGCACAGTATAAGTCTTGAGTACAGTGACATCTACAGGCCATTTGTATAAACACCACACTGTTCTTAATAATTTTGAATAGCTCTTTATTTGTTTTTGTATTATTGTGCTTCTTCTTCTGCCTCTTTCCAGCTTTTAAAAGGGAGACCACTGACCCTGACATCCAAAACTATTAGTGAGGTTACTATTCTATTATTTTCAGTATATATTTCAGTTTTAATTACGTCATCATTCAATACAGGCCCCTCCTGTTCATCTTTAAGCCTCTCCTGTTCATCTTTCAGCCTCTCATTCAAGCTAGTGCCTGGTTACTAGGGTAAATTAAACTCTTGCAACTAGACTGGAGAGCTGCTGAACCAAAAGTTAAATAATTCAAAAACCAGGCCAAAATATCAGAATATCACTGCCACATCATACTAAAAATGTATAGGGGAGTTATCCTAAGCTAAGATAGTGAAACAGTAGTAACTGTAAGTTGCATTGCTGCCAAGAATACAGCATATTTTTTAAATAAATAGCTAGAACATAGGTAATAATAATTACCCAAGTTTTGGAGCTAAAATTACATTAAGGGCTTATTTAGTGTTCGCTGTTCAGGTTCAAAGTAAACACGTGATCTTGCTTTCATTTTCTGGTATCAGATGATAGCGGGTGATGAAGATCTGGGGCGGGTCTATTGCATCAGTGGGTGGGGTTATTATATGGCGATCAGTAATTTTGTGACCATCATGCCATTAACATCAATGTCCTTTTCAGATTTCCTCATTTAGAAATCCAAACAGGCAGTTTTCACTGGGAAAGCCCTTCCAAAAAATGGGCTGTCGGGGTGAAAACCAGGCAGGCGGCAACCCTGTAACCAAATCAATAATAGACAAATACAGTTTGCATTCTTATGGTAAAAAACAGCTTTAAGACCCTCCACTGCCTCCCTCCAAGCTCCCTCCTTACAACATCAATTCTGTTGAAAAGTCCCCTGTGTTCAGATCTGCCATAAATCTGCAGAGTTGCGCAGGGATCTTGCAAGAGCATGCACAGTTCAATCTATTTCCTAAATCAAATTTGACTGTGCATGCTACCACAAGAACCATATCTGAGAAATGACAGATGAGGATCCAAATACAGGGGAAGAAGCCACCTTTGAACTCCTCTGTGTCATTTTAAAGAATTTGTTCTGCCAGGTACTTGGATTTGCCCAAATCCAAATCTTGCTAAAAATGCCCGAATCCCAAACCGAATCATAAATTTGGCGCATCCCTAGATAAAACTGCAGTTTAATAATGAATATGCTAATGGTGCGACAATAGTAATTAATGCTATAATGATGTTTATTTACAGTATTTGTAGGACACTGACTGCTATTACAGAACTTTATGCATAAATGCAATTAAAATTTCTGTTTAAAAAAAATTACAAACAGTTTGTGTTCCCCTGGGGAAAATTCCATTATAAAATGGGAAGCAGATTAAAATAAACTTTAGTATTTAATGCATTAAGTAAATAGTCCATTCAAGACTGATGCCATCTTTTGCAAACGAGAAAAACTATAACGTTTGATCAATTTCATGTAATAGAGCAGCACATTTTCAGTTTCAGTGTTCAGTTTAAATTTAATTACTTATTAAATTGTTTGGTGTAGGCTTCCAAATTTATTTTGTTATGAGTAAACTAAAGGGTTTCTGATTTAATGTTTCTCTTTGCTTAATTATGATAGAACACTTTACCCTTTCAAGTTTTGACCACAGCAGCTGCTCCCATCGCCACATCAGCGAGCATTTAAGGAGAGAGCATGCTTTGTACAAACTTTGTAACTAAAAGTGTCTTTTTTAAGAAAGTTACAGTTCAGTTGTGCAAGAATATTTTTTCAGGGGGTTATATATTGAGAGTGCTGGGGCTACCTTGTTCAGTATGTAAATTACAGATGCAGCCACTTTGGTTGGTCTGTTTGACACAGAATAACTAAACACAGATATCCCATTTATCTCATTTAACACAGAAAACTGTGACACAACATCCCATCTAATTAAAGCATTCACCATTGTGAACAATGGTGCTTTGGTATGCTAATGAAAAGGTTAAATGCATTAAATGAGTTAAGATAACTTTAGATAACACAGTTTCTTCAATTAACTCTGAGTCATGACGCATTTAACTCACAAATCCAAGTGGCTTCATCTGTAAGCCTTGCCCATGTGCACCCAATAAGAAAGGTGAGGAGCGGCATTTCAGCTTGTTTGTTTAAAAAATGTATATTTTTTGGGGAGGTGGCTCTCTCCTTAAATACTCGCTCTCCCAACCCCCGCCTAATGGTATCTTTGGAAGAGATCATGCTAAATAAAGAGAAAAGCAGGTATGGTCTGTCTCCCCCCAAAGGTAACACTTTATTTTATATATATATATATATATATATATATATATATATATATATATATATATATATATATATATATATATATATATATCTTGACCTCAGTTAACACAATTTTTAAAATTAGTTAAACATTTAAGATATTAGGCAAAAGATAAAAAATAGCCTGTTTTTATTATAAAGTGTCCATTTTTGACACAATGAATAAAAGATGTTGGACAATGCTATGCTTTACGTAGGTTTTTTTAAAAAAAATAATTTATGGCAGATATAACTGTTAATAGTATAATGTTACCAGAAGGCTTCGGGATCCTCCAAAAATCGTAAGTATAATAAATTCAACCGGCACTTAGGTCAAAAATCAAGCAGGGTTTGTCCCTGCTTGATTTTTGACTTGAGTGCCAGTTGAATTTAGATATAACTCTAAAACCTGGTTTCAAAATGAAAAAAGTGAGTTGTTGAAAGAATCCCCAATGCTATTTATAAAACTCCTTGATTGTATGAATAGCTCAGTCCTGTGTTTGAAAGATAAGCTTTAGGGGAAAAACTAGTTTGTCTGTTGCATGGTGAAAGAATCATATCAACGATTATTTCATATGGTTAAAAAAAAAAAATCACTGTTCCGATAACACTAGCCGAAGAACATAAAATCTAGCACTATATATGAATGCTGCAAAGCTAAATCCTCTTACGTAAAGGGTTATAAAGTTTGCCAAAACTAATACATCCTATTTAAAATAAATCTTTTCAAAATCCCTGACCTTGCCCTTTTAATTTTCCTTACTGGAAAATGGACAATAGACATCTAAAATAGACTAACTCAATAGACATGTGGATCCAGCTACATTATATTCAGAATATGGGCACTGTCAACTGAATGTAATATTATGAGGTTATGATACAGGGCATCCGTCCCATCTCCAAATGCATTTGGTTTCTCGGTAGTCAAAAACCCCTGGAGGACAGAGAGTGTGCATGTCATGAGTCAGACCTCATGATGAACAATTGTGGAACAAAATGCATTTTATTAGAGCTACCAAAATGCAAGCAGTACATTTTCTTCTATTTTCACTTTTTTTCTCTCTATTTTTATTGTATGAAATTCATTCTACCTGTATATGATTATATCTATAGTATCTGAACCAGTAATTTTTTTCTTTAAGTAAAACATTCATCTGACCCTATAATATCTTAAGTCGTCATTAAAGTGATACTGACTCAGTATCACTTTAATGACGACTTAAGATATTATAGGGTCAGATGAACGTTTTACTTAAAGAAAAAAAAGTATTACTGACACGTTCCTATAAAAATAGGAACGTGTTGGTATCAGAAAATAGAAGCTGCACGTGAAATATAATCAGCTAAAAGCTCCCCAAAGCTGCCCCCAGTCCTGCGAACCTTAGTAACGGATACCCTCTGACACCATTAAATCATCTTAGTGAGTTGTTTCATTCACGCTGGGCTAGGGGCGGCTTTGTGGAGCTTTTAGCTGCTTATAGTTTGTGTGCAGCTTCTTTTCACAGATACCGACACGTTCCTAATTTAATAGGAACGTGTCAGTATCACTTTAAGTAGTTTAAAACATATAATTTCTGTCATCAGATTTACAAGTGAAGAAATAGAGCATAGATATTTTATAACCTGCACACGTCGGGTGCATTTATTCCAGTCATCTCTGAAAATATCTTTTTTTCATTTTAGATTTCACCCTCATCAGTCCTGCCAGCTTATCTTGCCCTTCTACCCATAAGATATCTTCAAATAACGGAGCACCAAAGAGGCCAAACTCCAATTAAAAAGGTTTATGATGTAATTTATTAATAACCATTTAAAAGTCCCACACACGTATTCTGGGCTGCCCACTTGACGCGTTTCGTGGCAGGAAGCGAATTTTAATAAATTACATCATTGGAGTTTGGCCTCCTTGGTGCTCCGTTATTTGAAGATATCTTGTGAGGATTCAGCTGTGTGAGATTGCATAATACGTGCAGCACACATATTGGAGCCTTGTACGGATCAGTAAGTGTTCCCACTAATATTTACATTTGGACATTGCCGTTCTACCCATGCATCCTACTCATTTGCAACTGTTTTATTGAATGAAACCCAGAGAAGGCCTAGACCCAAAGTACTGGCTTCTCTTGCTTAAGGTTGATTTGTTTAAATTGGTCATAAACATAAATAGTCAGCATTTTGGTCAAACTGACAAACATATCATAGCAAACTAAGTAGTGTAAGGAACGCGGTCCAGCGCATCTATCCCCGCCGGCGTTCAGTCCAAAATAGCGGCGCCCAGGGCGGGCCACGTGGGAAATCAACAATGGTGCCTCGTCTGGACGCAGCGAATTTGCGCCAGTGCCAAAACGTACAGCGTCAACCCGCAGCATCAGCACGTGACGCATGACGTCACTGCACACGTTTTGGCGCCAAAGATTAGTTTAAAAGGCCAATTGAGACTCTCTGCCTTTGCCCGTGTATAGGTTCTACTTCATTGTGTTCCTGGGTGCTATTATCGTGTTTTGGATTCTTGTTACCGACCTCTGCCTGTTCCTGTTTACGACTATCTGCTGCCTGAACTGATCTTCTGCCTGGCTGACTACTCTTTCTCTTGACCCCATCTTGTACTGCGAACTGTGTTTGGAAACCTGCAAGCTTCCTCCTTGGTCCGTTACTTCAAACTGAACCTTCGGGCCTGACAGTATACACGGGCCATGGACCCTTCCGAGGATGCTCAACCTCTACCCGACTTCGGAAGAGCCTTCCGTGGGCTGGTTTCTAGCATGGAGTCTTACGAGGCCCAGCAGACTCATTTTGGCCAAGCCTTGGATGCCATTTTGGACAAGCTGTTGATTAACCCTTGAGCGTCCGCTGCTGTGGCTGCTCCACCTGCTGTGTCATTGCCTGCCTCTAATCCTGAGCCTAAGGTACCTGCTCCACCTCTCTACAGCGGAGACCCCCAGGCTTGTCGGGGTTTCATTAATCAGTGCTTGATACAATTTGAACTTCAACCTTCACTGTATGTATCTGAGCGAGCAAAAGTGGGGTTTGTCATTTCCCGTCTTCAAGGGAAAGCATTGGAATGGGCATCTCCCTTATGGGAAAAGAATTCTCTGCTCATTCAGGACTGTAACTCCTTTCTCCAGTCTTTTCGGACCATCTTTGATGCTCCTGGCCGAGTTACTACAGCCTCTTCCCGTCTGCTGCAAATTCGCCAAGGAAGTCGTTCTGTCAGTGAATACGCAATTGACTTCCGTACCATTGCAGCCGAAACAAACTGGAACAATAATGCTTATCATGCGGCTTTCTACCAGGGGCTCTCCATTCGTCTCAAAGATGATTTGGTCTCTCGTGATATCCCGGAGCTGTTGGAAGATCTCATTGCTCTGGCCATTAAGATCGATACTCGAATGTGGGAACACCAATCCAACTGGGAGAGAAGCAAGAAATTCCAGCCACAGTTAGCTCCACGATTTCAGAGACCGTTGCTTCCTGGTATACCTTCCCCGATTCCATCTACCTCCACGGAGGAACCCATGCAAATTGGCGGAGCCCGCTTATCTGAAGAGGAGAAACTGCGCAGACGCACAGACGGTTTGTGCCTGTATTGTGGAGGCAAGGCCCATTTCACCTTTAATTGTCCACTAAAGCAGGGAAACTTCCGTGCCTAGGTAAGTTTGGGGAGACTCACCTGGGCGGAATTGTTCCTTCTCCCCATCAATCTTCTCATCGCTTTTTGCTTCCTGTGCAGCTTCAAGTCTCGTCCAAGAGAATCTCGACTCAAGCTTTTCTGGATTCCGTTGCTGCTGGAAACTTCCTTGACCACTCTTTCGCCATTCATCACAGCATTCCTCTCCTCTCCTTGACAACCCATCTCTGAGTCCTGGCAATTGACGACAGACCACTCTCCACAACGTTCATCTCTCATGCCACACAAGAACTGTCTGTTACTGTTGGAGCCATGCATGTTGAGAGATTTTCCTTTCTCATTATTAACTGTCCTTCCACACCTATAGTCCTGGGGTTGCCCTGGCTTCAGCTTCACAATCCGACCATCAATTGGGTTGAAAGCCAGATTTCTCATTGGAGCCATTATTGCCATCAGAACTGTTTAAATTCTAATACAGTACAGAAATTATCCTCTGTCTCAATAAATCCTCACTCTCTTCCTCCAGCATACCAAGACTTTTGTGATGTGTTTTCTAAAAAATCTGCCAAAACCCTTCCTCCTCATCGGCCCTATGATTGCCCCATTGACCTTCTCCCTGGTACCATGTCTCCTCGTGGCCGTACCTACACACTGTCTCCATCTGAAACCAGAGCCATGAAGGACTACATTCAAGAAAACCTGCAGCGTGGCTTCATTCGTCCTTCTTCCTCACCAGCCGGAGCTGGATTCTTCTTTGTAGAGAAGAAAGACGGCACTCTTCAACCTTGTATCGACTATCCGGGTCTCAATAAAATCACTTCGAAGAACCGGTATAAGCTACCTCTTATCACTGAGCTCTTCGACCAACTCAAAGGTGCACGTATCTTCACCAAGCTGGATCTCAGAGGTGCATACAATTTTATCAGAATCCGGGAGGCCGACGAATGGAAGACCGTTTTCAATACCTGAGACGGTCACTATGAGTATCTTGTCATGCCGTTCTGGCTCTGCAACGTGCCTGCGGTCTTCCAGGAGTTTGTTAATGACATTTTTAGAGATATGCTTGGTGTTTATGTAGTCGTCTATTTAGATGATATACTCATCTTTTCCAAAAGTCTGGTTGAACACAGAGTCCATGTTCGGGAGGTTCTCTCTCGCTTAAGGAAGAACACACTTTATGCCAAGCTGGAGAAATGTTCATTTGAAACCTCCAAAATCCCGTTCCTTGGTTATATAATTTCTTCTCTGGGCTTTGAAATGGATCCGGTCAAGATTTCCGCCATTCAAGAGTGGCCATTTCCTACAAGCACCAAATCCATACAGCGGTTCATCGGCTTTGCCAATTATTATAGGCAGTTCATCAAAGGCTTCTCTTCTAGAATTTCTCCTATTTTGGCTCTCATCCGCAAAGGTGGGAAACCCGACTGCTGGTCTTCACAAGCCAAGGAAGCATTTGAATCTTTGAAAAAATCCTTTTCTTCCGCTCCTGTTCTAAAACATCCTGACCCTCAGCTTCCTTTCTTCATTGAAGTCGATGCCTCCGATATAGTTGCTGGGGCAGTACTTTCCCAAAGGCAACTCAGTGATGGGAAGCTTCACCCGTGTGCCTTCTTTTCGAAAAAATTCTCCCCGCCTGAACGAAATTACGATGTGGGCAACAGAGAACTTTTGGCGGTAAAATTGGCACTTGAGGAATGGAGACATCTCTTGGAAGGCTCAACAATTCCTGTGACGATATTCACAGATCATAAGAACTTAGAATATATTCAAGCTCTTAAACGTCTTAATCCCAGACAGGCTCGGTGGGCCGTTTTCTTTTCTCGTTTTAATTTTATCATCACTTTCCGTCCCGGTTCCAGAAATAAAAAAGCGGATGCCTTGTCTAGACTCATGTCTACAGGACGATGATCCCATCGTTCCTCCAGCAAAGATTGTGGCTACTTTATTTCCTTCCATGGCATCACAGATCCTCTGCACCATCTGATACACCGTTTGGCGTGGCCTTTGTATCTCCGGATCTTCGCCAGACTATTCTTCATCAATCCCACAATTCTAAGCAAGCCGGTCATCCCGGAATCAAGAAAACAACTGAATTATTGTCTCGTCTGGTTTGGTGGCCTTCTCTATGGAGAGATGTCAAAGACTTTGTATCTTCCTGCTCTGTGTGTGCCGCTTCGAAGCCCAGTCATTCCTCTCCTATGGGGTTACTACTACCACTGCCTATTCCCGCTCAACCTTGGACACATTTGGCCATGGATTTTATTGTGGAACTTCCACCATCCCATGGTTACACGGTCATCTGGGTGGTTATCGACACATTCAGTAAAATGGCCCATTTCATTCCTCTCCACAAATTACCTTCTGCTATTGAACTCTCAAAATTATTCATTCAGCATATTTTTCATCTCCATGGTTTTCCTGTTGAAATTGTTTCTGACAGAGGCTCACAATTTGTTTCGAAGTTTTGGAGATCCTTATGCAAGGCCCTCAACATCTCTCTACAGTTTTCGTCTGCGTATCACCCTCAGTCCAACGGTGCCTCTGAACGTGTCAATCAAGCACTAGAACAATTCTTAAGATGCCATATTTTTTTGTGTCAGGATGATTGGGCTGACTTACTTCCTTGGGCAGAATTTGCTCACAATAACTCTCTGAATGCTTCTTCCGAGAGATCTCCTTTTTTCTGTGTGTATGGTCAGCACCCTTTGGCTTTTCCACAAGACTTTCTTCTCTCCAACGTACCGGCAGCCAATGATCAAGTGGCTCATATGTGTGCTATTTGGCAAGCTACTAAGACCAATCTGGAGAAGAGTTCCATTGCTCAAAAAGCTTTTGCCGACAAAAGGCGGACTCCTCCTCCTCCATATGCTATTGGGGACAAAGTATGGCTTTCCACTAAGAACATCCATCTCAGGATTCCTTCAGCTAAATTGGGTCCCAAGTTCATCGGTCCTTTCCCCATAATTGAACTTATCAATCCTGTAGCGGTTCGTCTGCAACTTTCACCCGAGATGCGGATACCTAATGTGTTCCATGTGTCCCTTCTTAAACCTGCATTGATTGACCATTCTTCGTCTGTTCCTGCTCCTGTTTCCGTGGACGGTCATCTTGAATTCGAAGTGGAGAAAATTTTGGATTCTCGTATGTCCCGAGGAACTCTTCAATATTTGGTGGAATGGAGAGGTTTCGGACCTGAGGATTGCTCCTGGATCAGACATTCTGATATCCACGCTCCACTTCTTCTAAAAAAGTTCCATAAGGAATTTCCTTTTAAATCCAGTCCTGGTGGTTCGGAGGCCCCCCGTGGGGGAGGGGGTACTGTAAGGAGTGCGGTCCAGCGCGTCTATCCCCGCCGGCGTTCAGTCCAAAATGGAGGCGCCCAGGGCGGGCCACGTGGGAAATCAACAATGGCGCCTCGTCTGGACGCAGCGAATTTGTGCCAGTGCCAAAACGTGCAGCATCAACGCACAGCCTCAGCACGTGACGCATGACGTCACTGCACACGTTTTGATGCCAAAGATTAGTTTAAAAGGCCAATTGAGACTCTCTGCCTTTGCCCGTGTATAGGTTCTACTTCATTGTGTTCCTGGGTGCTATTATCGTGTTTTGGATTCTTGTTACCGACCTCTGCCTGTTCCTGTTTACGACTATCTGCTGCCTGAACTGATCTTCTGCCTGGCTGACTACTCTTTCTCTTGACCCCATCTTGTACTGCGAACTGTGTTTGGAAACCTGCAAGCTTCCTCCTTGGTCCGTTACTTCAAACTGAGCCTCCGGCCTGACAAGTAGATGCCTGTGTCTGTTAAACTTTGAACCACATCCACCCAAACAACATCTGAACAAGCTCCAATTAAATACCAACCAGAATGTCTGTCTTTTTGTTTTCAAACACTGGGGCCAAGAATTTTCATGGTGGATTCAGATTTGGGTGAAGCTATCGGATTTTAATACCAGTTGAGCATTCACTTAGCTTTAAACATACTTTTAAATACAAACAGATAAAGCTTGAGTAGTGGTCTGGATCTTTGTATGTGCCTGGCACTATAGCTTATGGTGCTCATAAATGGTCAGACATTGGCTACAAAAAGAATCAACTACCTAATCAATATCGGTTCAGATATTCGTTTGACCAACAGGAAAAGCCTTTGGTCCCGGCTGAAAATTAATATTCCAATCAGAAATCTAGGCATTTTCTGCAGTTTGGCAGAGCAACTAAATCTGTACATTACTGATAAAATGTGATAACTATGTAACACTGCTGTATTAAAAAGAAAAGTAACTGTAACAAAAGTTGTGTTCCAACCCAACCTAACTTTTAAATTATAGTGGAATGCTATTAATTAATATTTCGCACAATTTTCAGGCAACAAAGCTTTGTAGATAATGGGTTTCATGAATGATACTGTACCTGTATCAACTTTTTTGTGATTAAACCAATAGGCAAAATGTATGCTCGGCACTAGTGATGGGCGAATTTATTCGCCAGGCGCAAATTCGCGGCAAATTTGCGCGATTCGCGGCAGGCGAATAAATTCGCGAAATGCCCGCAAAAATTCACGGAAAAAATTCACCGGCGTCAAAAAAAAATTTCCGAAAATTGCGCGATTCGCGGCAGGCGAATAAATTCGCGAAATGCCCGCAAAAATTCGCGGAAAAATTTCGCCGGCGTCAAAAACGGGCGCCAGCGTCAAAAACGAGACGCCGGCGCCATTTCGCGAATTTTTCGCCGTTTCGCGAATTTCACGCGACATTCGCGAATTTTTCGGCGAAGCGAAACGGCGCAAATTCGCCCATCACTACTCGGCACAAGCAATATTCACTAAACTCATGGTGAACAGGGGGGCATACATATACTGGAAGTTTGTTTAGAATTATTTTGCTTGTATTAAGAAAAATATTGTTGCTTACTATCCCTTGAACAATATATGTGGGGTGAAGCATCCTCAGCTCTTTGCCCAAGAAACAACATAACAGAATATTTATTAAAACAAGATATATTAATGGTGCCAAGAAAGTCATTATTTACTGTATAATGCCATTCTTGTCTTGGGTTGCATCTTAAATAATAATCTTAGACTGGCTCATCTATATCTGCATTTCAGTACAGGTATGGAACCTGTTATCCAGAATGCTCTGGACCTGGGGTGTTCTGGATAATCGATCTTTCCATAATTTGGATCTTAATAGCTTAAGTCTACTAGAAAATCATGTAAACATTAAATAAACCGAATAGGCTGGTTTTGCTTCCAATAAGGATTATTATTTCTAAGTTTGGATCAAGTACAAGGTACGGTTTTATTATTACAGAGAAAAAGGAAATCGTTTTTAAAAATCTGGATTATTTATATAAAATGGAGTCTATGGGAGACAGCCTTTCCGTAATTCTGAGCTTTCTGGATATTTCCGGATAACGGATACCATGCCTGTATAACTGATTGCTTTTCATTAATCCAAAATAAAGAGACAGAAAGAAATGCTGAACAAAAAAAAGGAACATTTTTTTCATCAATATTCAATTGCAAGGATATACTCTTTATGCACCATAAGACAGTTCAAAGTTCCACAGAAGCATATTTTATTTCTACTAATATTCTGGATAATTTAGGATTGAACAACAACAGTGTGATGGGTTTGGCCTGTTAGGCCAATGCAATTATCTAAGAATCTGTTGTCAGCTGTGAGCAGAACACCTGCATCAATTGCTTTTTCCATTTTCCCTCTGCAAGAACTACAGCTGCATAACAGCACCCACTTATTCCTGCACAGCACCTATTCCGAGAGCCCTGCTTATGCTTATTTCATAGATGATGAGCAATAGAGAGCCTTCTCAAACAATTGTGCCAGACTGAAATCTCAGAATGCAGGATCAAAACAAAATAGGAATTTCAGATCAGAAAAAAGTATAAAAGCAACATCTTGGTAAACTGCTTTTCAAAGGAACACTTAAGAACACAACCTGCCACCCTATGAAAAAGACAGGCTTTAACTGTGCTGCAAAAGCTTTAAAGCCAATAAAAGGATTGGAAAGTGGTTCAGACTTAACATACTTATTGTGGCAGTTTTAAGAAGCCAGGAATGCTGTTCAGCTTTATGAAATAGTACTCATTTATCAATAATTTTTTTCTAAAAAAATCAGAGCAACAAAATTGACTGACACTCTGAAAACCTAGATTTATTGAATTGTCTCTGCAAAAACTTAACTTTTTCAGATTATCCAGCGCAGATCACAATGTCAAGAAACTACTTCCGCCTTTGACTTCTACATGACGTCAACAGGTTTCAGATGATGAATTTTCGATTTGAATTTTTGGGGTGTGATAAATTTCTAAAAATGTAAGTTATTTTTTTTTTCATTCCATTTTCCCCCTAAAAAACTCGACCAGAAAAATTGAGGATGAATAAATGGGCCCCTATGTCTAGAGTTGAAAGTTTGGGCACCCCTTATCAAACTGCATATATTTGAAAGTGAAAATTAGTAGATAAACTACTGCAGGAATTAAAAAAAACAACATATGCTTTAATGTTAATGCACAGTTAAATTTTCTTTTACAAGCTTTAAAACACAGGAAAAAAAGAAAATAGAAATTGCGTCATGTGTATAAGTTTGCACACAATTGTAATTCAGTATGTAGTAACACCCCCATTGGCCTAAATTGCAGCTTGTAAACGCCTTTTGTATCCAGCTAGTAGTTTTTAGTTCTTCTTCGAGAGATTCTAAGTTTGAAATCTTCTTGGACCATACATCTACCCATAGATTTTCAATGATGTTTAAGTGAGAAGACTGTAAGGTCCACTCTAAATTTTTTGCCTTGTTACTATTCAAATAGCTCATGGTTTCTGGACAACATATAAGCAGTTCTCTCTGAATTTTACTTGGTATTCCAGAATTTACCTTGACTTCATTGGTTCCCTTTAACTTCAATTTCTTGATAACATTACGAACAGTGGATATTGGGAGCTTAATTTTCAGATCCTCGCTTAGAGAAGTGCATGGTTGTTGAGTGACAGCTCACAGTTTAGGCTGTTACAGATTCTGCAATTGTTAACAGGTGACAACTCCTAATGAATTATAGGGTCTTAGGGGCAAATTCACTAAGCGCCGAATCGCCTAACGCTAGCGTCAATTTGCTAGCGTTGGGCATTTTCGTTACTTCACAAATTCACTAACGAATGCTGGTGTAACTTCACACCCTTACGCCTGGAAAATAAAGTGTGAAATAAAATGTAACTATGTTTTTCCACAACAATTCTTATAGTGGTTGTTACTAGAGATGTCGCGAACTGTTCGCCGGCGAACTTGTTCGCGCGAACATCGGGTGTTCGCGCTCGCCGGAAGTTCGCGAACGTCGCGCGACATTCGCCATTTTGGGTTCGCCATTGTTGGCGCTTTTTTTTGCCCTCTCACCCCAGACCAGCAGGTACATGGCAGCCAATCAGGAAGCTCTCCCCTGGACCACTCCCCTTCCCTATAAAAACCGAAGCCCTGCAGCGTTTTTTCACTCTGCCTGTGTGTGCTGAAGAGATAGTGTAGGGAGAGAGCTGCTGCCTGTTAGTGATTTCAGGGACAGTTGAAAGTTTGCTGGCTAGTAATCGTTTTGATACTGCTCTGTTATTGGAGGGACAGAAGTCTGCAGGGGTTTGAGGGACATTTAAGCTTAGGTAGCTTTGCTGGCTAGTAATCTACCTTCTACTGCAGTGCTCTGTATGTAGCTGCTGTGGGCAGCTGTCCTGCTTCTGATCTCATCTGCTGACTGCTGCAATAACAGTAGTCCTTGTAAGGACTGCTTTTATTTATTTTTTTGTTGTTTTACTACTACTACTACTACTACTACTATAAGAGCCCAGTGCTATTAGTCTAGCAGTGTTGGGGAGTGGGACTGGTGTGCTAATCTGCTGCTCCTAGTAGTTCAGCAGCACCAACTTTAATTTTTTTTTTTTAATATTCATTTTTTTTATTTTACTTTTTTTTATTTTACTACCGCTGTAGTAGTGTATAAGTTGACCTTTAGGCATTATTTGCCCTGTAGGCATTTTTTGCCCAGTGTGTTATTCAACCAACTGCCATCTAGCTGTGTGACCTTGTTCACATTCTGTCTAAATATCCATAATATTACCGTCTCCAGAAAAAACACCGGAGTGACTTTTTTCAAGCAGCCATAATATATTTTACGTAATCCGTATCCACCGCTGTAGTAGTGTATACGTTGACCTTGTAGGCATTATTTGCACAGTGTTTTCTTCAACCCGCCATCTAGCTGTGTGAGCTTGTTCACATTTTGTCTAAATATTGATAATATTATCGTCTCTAGAAAAACCACTTGAGTTACTTTTTTTCAAGCAGCATTCATATATTTTACGTAATCCGTATCCACCGCTGTAGTAGTGTATACGTTGACCTTGTAGGCATTATTTGCACACTGTTTTCTTCAACCCGCCATCTAGCTGTGTGAGCTTGTTCACATTTTGTCTAAATATTGATAATATTATCGTCTCTAGAAAAACCACTTGAGTTACTTTTTTCAAGCAGCATTCATATATTTTACGTAATCCGTATCCACCGCTGTAGTAGTGTATACGTTGACCTTGTAGGCATTATTTGCACACTGTTTCTTCAACCCGCCATCTAGCTGTGTGAGCTTGTTCACATTTTGTCTAAATATTGATAATATTATCGTCTCTAGAAAAACCACTTGAGTTACTTTTTTTCAAGCAGCATTCATATATTTTACGTAATCCGTATCCACCGCTGTAGTAGTGTATACGTTGACCTTGTAGGCATTATTTGCACAGTGTTTTCTTCAACCCGCCATCTAGCTGTGTGAGCTTGTTCACATTTTGTCTAAATATTGATAATATTATCGTCTCTAGAAAACCACTTGAGTTACTTTTTTTCAAGCAGCATTCATATATTTTACGTAATCCGTATCCACTGCTGTAGTAGTGTATACGTTGACCTTGTAGGCATTATTTGCACACTGTTTTCTTCAACCCGCCATCTAGCTGTGTGAGCTTGTTCACATTTTGTCTAAATATTGATAATATTATCGTCTCTAGAAAAACCACTTGAGTTACTTTTTTCAAGCAGCATTCATATATTTTACGTAATCCGTATCCACCGCTGTAGTAGTGTATACGTTGACCTTGTAGGCATTATTTGCACACTGTTTTCTTCAACCCGCCATCTAGCTGTGTGAGCTTGTTCACATTTTGTCTAAATATTGATAATATTATCGTCTCTAGAAAAACCACTTGAGTTACTTTTTTTCAAGCAGCATTCATATATTTTACGTAATCCGTATCCACCACTGTAGTAGTGTATACGTTGACCTTGTAGGCATTATTTGCACACTGTTTTCTTCAAACTGCCATCTAGCTGTGTGTATTATCGTTTCCAGAAAAACCAACTGAGTTTTTGTTGTTGTTGTTTTTTTAAAAATAATGCCAGGCAAAGGCAGGCCGCCACGCAGAGGCCGTGCTAGTGGCCGTGCTGCTATGCAATCCTGTGGCCCTAGCAAATTGCCCAGTTTTAAAAAGCCAATGACCCTGAACTCCCAAAATGCTGAAGAGGTAGTTGACTGGCTTACACAGCACACCCCATCCTCTACCGTTTCTAACTTTACCACAACATCCCTCCTCATCCTCCACTGCTATGGCCACCCCACGTAACACTTCCTCCACCACCGGTGCCCCTTCTTCACTGGAGTCAGAGGAGTTATTTTCCCATGAGTTTCTTGAACTGAGTAATGCGCAACCATTATTGCCAGAAGAAGATGAAGGAGATGAGGACCTTACACCAGATTTAATTCTGGCAGAGAACACGATAGAGATGGACATAATGAGTGATGAGGAGGAGGTCCCCGCTGCTGCTTCCTTCTGTGATGTGTCAGAAGAAATTGATGCATCTGAGGAGAATGATGATGAGGAGATTGATGTTTTGTGGGTGCCTAGTAGAAGAGAGCAAGAGGAGGGTAGTTCAGATGGAGAGACGGAGAGTCAGTAGGAGAATAAGACTTAGAAGAAGCAGGGAGGACAGCCCGCAGGGATCAGTAGGGCAACAACATGTATCGGCACCTGTGTTCAGCCGGCCAACGCACCCGCCATTGCCGCCAATGCCGCCAACTTCTACTGTTACCGCCAGATCGCACACTTCCAAAAAGTCAGCAGTGTGGGATTTTTTAATGTGTGTGCCTCTGACAAAAGCATTGTAATTTGCAATGAGTGCAGTCAGAAACTGAGCCTTGGTAAGCCCAACAGCCACATAGGTACAACTTCTATGCGAAGGCACATGAGCGGCAAGCACAAAGCACTTTGGGAGCAACACCTCAAAGGCAACAGGCAAACTAAAAGCCACACTCCTTCTGGTCCAGCATCTTACTGCTCTACCTCTGCTCTCCTTGACCCGTCTGAACCACCCTCCACTCCGCCTTCCACCTTGACCACCTGTTCCCATTCCCAGTCATCTGCCACCAGCCAAGTTTCTGTGAAGGCCATGTTTGAGCGTAAGAAGCCAATGTCTGACTGTCACCCCCTTGCCCGGCGTCTGACAGCTGGCTTGTCTGCACTCTTAGCCCGCCAGCTTTTACCATACCAGCTGGTGGACTCTGAGGCCTTCCGCAAATTTGTAGCAATTGGGACACCGCAGTGGAAGGTACCCAGCCGCAATTTCTTTTCTAAAAAGGGAATACCACACCTGTACCAACATGTGCAGAGCCAAGTTACCGCATCTCTGTCACTTAGTGTTGGGCCAAAGGTCCATATGACTACTGACGCATGGTCCTCCAAGCATGGTCAGGGCAGGTATGTCACCTACACTGCCCACTGGGTGAACTTGGTAATGGCTGGGAAGCAGGGAATGGGTAGCTCAACAACAACAGTGGAGTTGGTGTCACCGCCACGGATTGCACGCGGTTCTGCCACCACCTCTACTCCTCCATCGCTCTCTACCTCGTCTTCTTCCTCTTCTTCTTCTTACTCTGCTGCTGGGTCCTCCTTCTCCTCCTCCACACCTGTGCACCCCCAGCTCCCCCTAGGCTATTCGACGTGCCAGGTACGCCGTTGTCACGCTGTCTTGGGGATGACGTGCCTGGAAAGCAAAAACCATACCGGATCTGTACTCCTGTCATCTCTGCAGTCACAGGCCGATCGGTGGCTGACCCCACACCAACTGCAGATCGGAAAAGTGGTGTGTGACAATGGAAGCAATCTGTTGGCAGCGTTGAGACTGGGCAATTTAACACATGTGCCCTGCATGGCACATGTGTTAAATTTAATAGTCCAACGTTTTGTCTCCAAGTACCCAGGATTCCAGGACGTTCTCACCCAGTCCAGAAAGGTGTCGGCCCATTTCAGACGTTCCTACACAGCCATGGCACGCCTTGCTGACATTCAGCAGCGCTACAACATGCCAGTCAGGCGTTTGATTTCTGACAGCCAGACTCGCTGGAATTCAACGCTCCTTATGTTGGAACGTCTGCTGCAACAACAAAGGGCCGTCAACGAGTACCTTTTTGAACTGGGTGGTAGGACTGGATCTGCAGAGCTGGGGATTTTTTTCCCCCGTTACTGGGTGCTTATGCGCGATGCCTGCAGGCTCATGCGACCTTTTGAAGAGGTGACAAATATGGTCAGTCGCACCGAAGGCACCATCAGCGACCTAATACCCTTCGCTTTCTTCCTGGAGCGTGCCGTGCGACGAGTGACAGATGAGGCTGTAGACCAGCGTGACGAGGAGCTGGAAGCGCGCGATTTCTGGTCGGAATCACCAGAACGAACCCAGGCACCTGCTGCAACGCAGGGAGAGGTGCCAGAAGTGGAGTCAGAGGAGGAAGGTGGCTTTGTGGAGGAGGAGGACCAACAGGAGCAGGCTTCCCAGGGGGCTAGTGGTGACCTTTTGGGGACCCCTGGTCTTGTACGTGGCTGGGGGGAGGAGACCGTGGATGATGCAGTCCTTGATAATGAGGAAGCGGAGATGGATAGCTCTGCATCCAACCTTGTGAGAATGGGGTCTTTCATGCTGTCATGCCTGTTGAAGGACCCCCGTATCAAGAGGCTTAAGGAGAAGGACCTGTACTGGGTCACAACGCTACTAGACCCTCGGTACAAGCATAAAGTGTCAGAAATGTTACCAACATACCACAAGTCCGAAAAGATGCGGCATTTACAAACCAGCCTGCAAAACATGTTGTACAATGCTTTTAAGGGTGATGTCACTTCAGGAACTCATCAACATTCCAGGGGCAGAGGTGCCAGTAATCCTGCCACGAGCGCACCTGCAAGGACAAAGCCCTTTGGCCAGTCTGTAACGTCAGACATGCAAATGTTTCTGTCCAAGGCAGCACCACAACCCTTCTGGATCCACCCTCAAAGAACGCCTCGACCGGCAGGTAGCGGACTACCTGGCATTAACTGCAGATATCGACACTCTGAGGAGCGATGAACCCCTGGACTACTGGGTGTGCAGGCTTGATCTGTGGCCAGAGCTGTCACAATTTGCCATGAACCTCTTGTCTTGCCCAGCCTCAAGTGTGCTCTCAGAAAGGACCTTCAGTGCAGCAGGAGGGATTGTAACTGAGAAGAGAACTCGCCTAGGTCACAAAAGTGTCGATTACCTGACCTTTATTAAAATGAATGAGGGGTGGATCTCGGAGGGTTACTGCACGCCGGAAGACTTGTTCTGACTTCTATGCAGCTGTCCTTCTCTTCAAGCCTCATGACTCCACACACAGCTGTCCTTTAGCGTCCTCCTCCCTCCGCCACCGTTACAAACTAGGGTGCAAACCCTACTGGTTTAATTTTTTCTGGCCTCTGTGCTTCAGTGGCTGCAACCAAAAAAACTGGGCAAACAATGTCTACAAGGTCAACGTATGGCAAAAAATGACTATTTTCAGCATTTATATGGCATATTTTTCTGGCAACTGTGCTTCAGTGGCTGCGACCAAAAAAATGCATATTTTCTGCATTTATATGGCATAATTTTTCTGGCCTCTGTGCTTCAGTGGCTGCAACCAAAAAAATTTATATTTTCAGCATTTATATAGCATATTTTTTCTGGCAACTGTGCTTCAGTGGCTGCAACCAAAAAAATTTATATTTTCAGCATTTATATGGCATAATTTTTCTGGCAACTGTGCTTCAGTGGCTGCGACCAAAAAAATGACTATTTTCAGCATTTATATGGCATATTTTTTCTGGCCTCTGTGCTTCAGTGGCTGCGGCCAAAAAAACTGGGCAAACAATGCCTACAAGGTCAACGTATGGCAAAAAATGACTATTTTCAGCATTTATATGGCATATTTTTTCTGGCAACTGTGCTTCAGTGGCTGCAACCAAAAAAACTGGGCAAACAATGCCTACAAGGTCAACGTATGGCAAAAAATGACTATTTTCAGCATTTATATGGCATATTTTTTCTGGCAACTGTGCTTCAGTGGCTGCAACCAAAAAAACTGGGCAAACAATGTCTACAAGGTCAACGTATGGCGAAAAATTACTATTTTCAGCATTTATATGGCATATTTTTTCTGGCAACTGTGCTTCAGTGGCTGCGTCCAAAAAAACTGGGCAAACAATGCCTACAAGGTCAACGTATGGCAGTTGTTTAAAGAGAACAGTAGATTACTAGCCAGCAAAGCTACCTAAGCTAAAATGTCCCTCAAATCCCTGCAGACTTCTGTCCCTCCAATACAGAGCAGTATCAAGCAGATTACTAGCCAGCAAACTTACTATCATCTGTCCCTGAAATCACTAACAGCTCTCCCCCTACACTATCTCTTCCAAGCACACACAGGCAGATTTTTCAGATACATTTTTGCCCTTGATCCCCCTCTGGCATGCCACTGTCCAGGTCGTTGCACCCTTTAAACAACTTTAAAATCATTTTTCTGGCCAGAAATGTCTTTTTTAGATGTTAAAGTTCGCCTTCCCATTGAAGTCTATGGGGTTCGCGAACCGTTCGCGAACCGCTCGCGTTTTTGCGCAAGTTCGCGAATATGTTCGCGAACTTTTTTTCCGACGTTCGCTACATCCCTAGTTGTTACTACTTTTCACTTTTTACAAAAATACCTAAATATTTAAAATGACAAGAGGTGCCCAAACAGTTGCATGGAACTGCATATAAAGGTGCTTAGCACATAACCCACATTTGAAAGGTGCTCCCTGCCTTCTCCCTTTACTACTCAGCTGAGTTCCCAACAAATTTCAAAGTGCATATATGCTGGAGCACTGGTATATTTGTCTTCCAGCTTACTGGCACTCTGCCCAGGCCTCAGGTTGTTGAGAGGGCACCTATACAAGGAGAGAGAGAGAGAGAGACACATAGCCTTAAATTCCAGTCACCTTAAAGGAGAATGAAAGCTCCAATACAATTTACTGTCAACAGATTAGCCACAATAGTGCAAGCTAGAAAGCTATATTTATTCTGCAGAATGCTTTACCATACCTGAGTAAACAGCTCTAGACACTGTCTCTGTTTGTTTAGGATATAAGCTGCCATATAAGCTTGGTGTGACATCACTTCCTACCCGAGTCTCTCCCTGCTCACTTACAGCTCTGAGCTCAGATTACAGCAGGGATGGGAGGAGGGAGGGGGAGAGGAGCAAACTGAGCATGCTCAAGCCCTGCCCTGGAGGTTTATGCTGAAAACAGGAAGCTTGATACAGAAGCCCATGTGTACACAATAAAAGGAAAGAAATGCTGTGTTTCTTTTGACAGAGGACTCAGAGCAGCATTACTGGTTTACAGGTGTATTTATATAGACCTTTCTGATAAAGCTTACTTAATTTTAGCTTTTCCTTCTCCTTTAAAAGTGTCAGTTGTAAGCAAATCAATGGGGTGTATGTTTCAGTATTTTTATCTAAATGCAGTGTTTAAATAATTTGAAATAGCTCTGTGTACCATTACCATAAAACCACTGTATACTAAACAGCTTATCTGTTATTAGCTATGTACATGGGCCCAAACATACTCTGCTCAAAAAATTATATAAATGCCATAAAAGATACTGAAACAATCATGCAATGAACACATGAAAGGTAAAAGTAAAATGATATTTAAATGTATCAGAGAAACTTTATTGTTTAAAAGGACTTTTCAGATAAGGTGGTTGAAAGATGGATCAAAGAATCGAATAGGTCTCATAAGATTTACTGTTTTTATATCACGTACTGCTTTTACCTGCTAGTGTATTTTCCAAATGATTTAAAAGCTATAACATTGTACACGGAACGTATTATAATGTGTCTATTCAAACACATATGTCAAGGATTAGGTAGGGGGCGCTGTAGAGTCAGAAGGGAAAGGGCGAGTCCTTGAGGCAGGGGCTGTATGTGCCAAGGGGAAACTTGAAGGGAAGCAGGAACAGGTAGATGAGGGCGAAGAGTCAGACTGGAACAGGACGGATAGGACGACGATCAGGACTGGACAAGACAGGAAGAAGAGGGCGACGATTCAACAGGAAAGGACTGGACGTGGCAGGAGTGGAACGGCTTGGATGGGACAGGACGGTGCGGGCGTAGATCAAACTGGGGGATAGAGTGCAGAGGGAGACAGGAGCGGATAGCAAGACAGGACTGGAGCAAGATAGCAAGAGAGGGAGGCTGGAGCAAGATAGCAAGAGAGGGAGGCTGGAGCAAGATAGCAAGAGAGGGAGGCTGGAGCAAGATAGCAAGAGAGGGAGGCTGGAGCAGGATAGCAAGAGAGGGAGGCTGGAGCAGGATAGCAAGAGAGGGAGGCTGGAGCAGGATAGCAAGAGAGGGAGGCTGGAGCAGGATAGCAAGAGAGGGAGACTGGAGCAGGATAGCAAGAGAGGGAGACTGGAGCAGGATAGCAAGAGAGGGAGACTGGAGCAGGATAGCAAGAGAGGGAGACTGGAGCAGGATAGCAAGAGAGGGAGACTGGAGCAGGATAGCAAGAGAGGGAGACTGGAGCAGGATAGCAAGAGAGGGAGACTGGAGCAGGATAGCAAGAGAGGGAGACTGGAGCAGGATAGCAAGAGAGGGAGACTGGAGCAGGATAGCAAGAGAGGGAGACTGGAGCAGGATAGCTAGAGAGCTGGAAGCTGGATAGCAAGAGAGGAGTACAAGGTAGGGTTGGAACAAGGTCGAGGCTAGAAAGGTACAAGATAGGAAAGGTAAGCAGGACAAGACAAGGCAGACTAACAAGGGAGAAGGGGCAAGAGCTAGAAACCTAGTTAGGGGCGATGCCGCAGTACTAGAAAACCATGCAATGCTCTGGCAAGGAGTGGTCTGAGAGCTGCCCTTAAATAGGGAAGAGGCAGCCCTGATTGGTTGATTAAGATAGGCAGCAGCTGAGCTGGGGCTGGAGAGGCCAATCAGGCGGCAGCTGGGCTGGGACTGCAGAGGCCAGGTTACACACAGTGAGTAACCCTACAGGCTGCTCACCTGGCCAAATGGTTAGGGTATCGAGCCAGAAACCCAAAGGTCCCCGGCTCGACTCCCAGCAATACCTGACAACATAAAAATGTTGCATCTGATGATACAAACTCTTGAGAAAACTCAGCTCAGTAGACCCCATTGCTCTAATTTTCACAAGGAACTGGCAAATTAGAACAAGGAGAAAGAAAAACTATTTTACCCATTAAAAGCTACAAATGATGCAATTACTTATTTCAATGCATGTGAGAATCAGTAATGTGTCAATGTGTTCTTTGCACAGAAGAACGTATAAATTAGATTGTAACAGTAGGATAGCAGTTATACCATAGCTAATAACATATGCCTTCCATTGCTGGTGATAGCTACCCACGATTTGATAACATTCCAAGTTCCACTAATGCTCAGCGTGTATTTTGTACATATGCAGTACATTAGAGAGCACAGACATAAAACTGCCACCAAATAGGCTTATTTTTTAACAGGAAACTACAAATGGATTAGAAAAGATGTTATGCTGGAAGAAAGAAGATACTTTGCTCGTTAAATAATGGAGAAAAGATTACAAACGCATTTACTATGTGCGGTAATTGGGAAAAATGGCCAAGGGAAGAAATAGTGTTGGTTTAACATATTCCAACAGCTGAGTTCAAAGGAGTGTTTGTAATTATATTCAGCTATAACTGGGACAAATTCTAACATTTAACACCCTGCACAAGGCATTCGGAACATAGTTTTAACTAAGACAGCAATTATAACCAAACATGGGTTAACAAAATAACAGGTGCCTAAACTCTTGTAATGTGGGGATCTCCTTTTAATAAAGTTATAGCATTGGGGCCTACCATCTCAAGGGCTACATTGCCATAGATAATTGTACTTAATTGCATTACAATGAGAGAAAGCAGGTACTGTTGCAATTACTGGACAGTAGTCTATGTTTTAAAAATGCTGAATTAATGGAACCCAGAGGAGTGTTCCACTGAAGCTTTATGTTGCCAATTCTGAGATGATCTGTTCACTTTAACTGATCATCACTTTAACTGCTACGGTAGGGAAATTGGGTATAAACAGGTATAAATTATAACAAGCAGTGATGCCTATGCCAGTATAAAATCAGTTCTTACTTAGAGGTAGGGATGGGCGAATTTTTTCGCCTCGTTTCGCCGAAAAAATGACGCCCATAGACTTGTATGGAGACGTGCGTCAAAAAAAAAAGACGCGCGACAAAATTGTTTTTTTTCTGCGACATTTCGCCGGCGGCGAATTTTTGGCGAAGCGAAACGGGTCAAATACGCCCATCCCTGCTTAGAGGCTTTGGGCATTTTTAATAGCCTAAATTTTGTTCATACCAGTCCTATTCCAATAGTACATCCCAAATACTCCTGAAGAACAATCGGCCACATATTGGGGTCAGCAGCCAGTCTCGACTCATGAATGCATTTACTCTATGTAGATCTGACTGCCAATCAGCGCTATGAAAAATCTAAGTATGGTGCAAAGAAAGTAGCCATAGAGCCCAAAAGGAAACACCTTGCTTTTGGAATCTTAATTATTTATGCTTATGTTATTATTTATGTTTGTCAATCAACCCTAGAGTTTCTTCTGAATAAATCTGCAAAGAGTCTGTCTTCCAAGGGTTTTGAAATATTCAAATATTAAATTTGCCTTGTTTTCCTTTTTATGGCTGGCAGACTCTGTAGATTATGACAAATAGAGAAAATATAGAAATACCTTCAAGAATCAATAGGAATTTACTATGGTTGTCAATATGTTAGGCACATTAACTCAAGGGATGAAAACATAAAAATGTTGCCTCTTTATAGGTCCCTGGTAAGGCCCCATCTGGAGTATGCAGTGCAGTTTTGGACTCCAGTCCTTAAAGGAGAAGGAAACCCCCAGGGCGCTAAACCCCTCCCCCCCTCCCCTGTGCTGCCCCCCCTCCCTCCTCCCCCCTGGCCTACCTGTCCCCCTGGGCAAATGCCCCTAACTTTTTACTCACCCCTCTGCGCAGGTCCTGTCCACGGAGTACGCAGTCGCCATCTTCTCCCACGCGCGTCTTCTTCCTGCTCTGATCGGCGTTTTCTGGCGCATGCGCAGTAGGAACAGGTACCGGTACGGCTCTACTGTGCATGCGCCGAATGTCACGAAGTTTTCCGATTTCACTTCGTGACATTCGGCGCATGCGCAGTAGAGCCGTACCGGTACCTGTTCCTACTGCGCATGCGCCAGAAAACGCCGATCAGAGCAGGAAGAAGACGCGCGTGGGAGAAGATGGCGACTGCGTACTCCGTGGACAGGACCTGCGCAGAGGGGTGAGTAAAAAGTTAGGGGCATTTGCCCAGGGGGACAGGTAGGCCAGGGGGGAGGAGGGAGGGGGGGCAGCACAGGGGAGGGGGGGAGGGGTTTAGCGCCCTGGGGGTTTCCTTCTCCTTTAAGAGGGATATAAATGAGCTGGAGAGAGTGCAGAGACGTGCAACTAAACTGGTTAAAGAAGATATAAACTACGGTATAAGGGCAGATTTGGAGGGGTTAAAAACTTGATGGATTTTGGTATTTTTTCAACCCAACTTAGCAATTTAGCTATGTTACTTTAAAATGTGATATTATATATAGTACAGAGCTACCTATGAAGGTACCTGACTTGCTGCAGGAGTCACATTGCATAAAATATAAATGATTCTATTGTTCTATTATGCACCTTTCGGCAAATATCTGCATGCAGTGTGCTATCATCTACACTTTGGTACATGGAGTGAGCACATACAGTATGTTCTATAATTTGTTTCATTTTTGTAACTGTCTCCAGAAGAATGAAACTTATATTACCAAGTGTGATTATAATTTTAGGATGTAATAAATGACAATGTGCAATTACCAACCTTCAGCTCCCTGACTACCCGCTTGATGAGGTAGTTCCCAAGTTCCACTCCTTGCAGTCCTTGCTGTGTTAAACTTATAGAATAAAATATAGCTGATTTTATCTTGTTTCCATCTTCTGCGTCAGACGAAGGAATATCTTTTACAATAGCCTGGAGAAGAGAAGCAACAAAACATTCTTTTAGGATTAGATATATGAATTTTGACATGTGTTTTTTCGATATTTTAACAACAAACGTATGAACAGAATGTAAAACTGAAAACAAAATATTCATAAAATGATCTGTTCTTGATAAATAGGTAAAGGTGTAATAACTGCCAAAGTGTTTATAATTAGACCTGTATGGGATCCATTATCCAGAAACCCATTATCCAGAAAGTTCGAAATACAGGAAGGCCATCTCCCATAAACTCCACTTTAAATAAACATTTGGAATTAAAATTTTTAAAAATGATTTCCTTTTTCTCTGTAATAATGTAACAGTTCATTGTACTTGATCCAAACTAAGAATTAATTACACCTTATTGGAGGAAAATTGTATAAATAGGTCCCATGTGGACCAAATCAGGTTCTGATCCGATCTTCTGGCCCCTCATTATGACCTGATTTATGACAATCATCTCATAATGAGGACCATACCTATGGCCTGATGTGATATTCCTCAACTGTAACCCGACTAATTTTCATACAGATTTCGGCAGGGCAGGCAGCTGGTTTGGCCACATGCTATAAGCTAACAACTCGACTTGACAATAAACTAACAACTCAATCTGAAGGGGACCAATCAGCAGCTAATATCAGCTCATATGGAGCTAAAGTATAAATAAAATGACAATACTGTATTGCTGGTGCAAAAAAGTGAATTCATGGGAACATGGAGAAGATGTGTGAATTTAACAGACAGCCCAATTCAAAATTATTAGCATGTATGACTTACCCTGACACATCTTTATAGACATAAGGGCAGGGGTGCTTCGCCAATGAGGCGAGTTGAGGCTGTCGCCTCAGGTGGCAGCGCCCCACTAGGTACCAGGGGCAGCAAAAATGCTGCTCCTGGTACTTTAAGAGCGAATTTCCGGGGGAAGGGGGCAGCAGCAACTGCTGCTGCCTCAGGCGGCAGAGGGGCCAGGATCGCCCCTGCATAAGGCACAATTAATTTCCAAATAAAAATGTGAACGGTCAGTTCTTCACAAGACATAACTGATGGCTGATAACTTCTCAAAGAAAGAAAATACAGAAGTATAAAATTGTTTATGTCTTTAGATATACTGTTGATGTAATCGAAAAAGGTCTAAAAAAAAAAAAAGTATAATGTATAATGTTTTTTTATTTTTTCTTTAGACATGGGGACTTTTAAATATCATTATAATTATTGTTCTTATTATTATTTTCAACGCACATTTAGGGGCAGATTTATCAAGGGTAGAATTTCGAAGTAGAAAAAGCTTCGAAATTCGACCATCGAATTGGAATACTTTGACTTCGAATATCGAAGTCGAAGTTTTTTTACATCGAATTTGGCCATTTGCGGTTGAAGTAAAATCGTTTTCATATCGAAGTATTTTATGTATTTTATACATCGATCGATTTTTCTTCTACTTCGACTGCTCTAGAAGGTCCCCATAGGCTAACATAGCACTTCGGCAGGTTTAATTTGGCGAAGTATTGAAGTCGAAATTTTTTAAAGAAAGGAAAAAAGGCCTGGCATACGGAGCAAGTTAAACCGGGGTCCTACCCCTGGTGTGTTTATTGCATCAAACAACGTTGTTTGATGCAATAAACACACCAGGGGTAGGACCCCGGTTTAACTTGCTCCGTGTGCCAGGCCTTTTTTCCTTACTTGTATCCATTGGGAGTGCCGTCTCCAGCAGGTCTTGGGCACCAGCATAATTCTACGAAGGGCCTGAGTGTGCGAGTGGTCTTCGTGTACTACTGAAATTTTTTAAAGAGACAGTACTTTGATTATCGAATGGTCGATTAGTCTAAGTATTTTTACTTCAAACCGAATTCGAAGTCGTAGTAGCCTATTCGATGGTAGTATCCAAAAAATTACTTTGAATTTCGAATTTTTTTACTTCGAAAATTCCCTAGAATTCACTTCGACCCTTGATAAAGCTGCCCCTTAGTCTGTTACACTTACCTAAGCTAATAAATAAAAACTACTAAAACTAGCTAGTGATGTCAGGTTCAGTGCATAATAGGGTCTTCTGTTTTATAAGGGATCGGAACCTTTATTTTTTTTCTTTAGACATGGAGACATTTAAATATCATCATTATGATTATTGTTCTTATTATTTTTTTTATTTTTTTTAATATGAAAGATTTTTATTGAGTTTAACAAGTTAATCCAATAGACAAGGCATCATAGTATTCCTTACAGTCAAGCAATGACACAAACATCTGTAAACCAATATGAAGAACCATGTCTATGGAAAGGAAAAAAAAAAGATGTCAGAAAGAAACAGAGAGAGCAGAAAAGAAAAGGAGGAGGGGAAGAAGAAGAAGTGGAAGGGAAGTGGCAACCAGCTAGGCAAGGCATCACCTACATAGGCAAGGGACGGAGCGGGGAGTATCAATGATTGGGGGGCCAAATACTGTCCTTTCTCTCATTTGTCCATCATACAGAGTCTGAAGAGCTATAGTCTTGTCGAGGCCGGAGTGACCTGCATGCTGCTGTGCTTAAGAGGTAAGTAATAATCAACTTTCCATTTCTCCCACAGGCGTTTGGAATGCATGCAATTCTTATTCAATTGACATGGACCCAACGACAATTGTTCATACGTAAGATTAGAGTCTATAAGTGCGACCAATTCTTGTTTGTGAGGGACTTTCGTTGTCTTCCAGTACTTTGGTATTAAAAGTCTGGCAGCTGTTAGAATGTGGAATATAAGGTGTCGAAGTGGTTTAGGGAAGGTATCCAGGGTATGGTTTAGTAAGGCCAATGGTAGGGACAATGTCAAATTTAAGTGGGTTGCTTGTCTTAGTACGGTTTCAGTATGGGACCATAAAGTGGAGATCCGTGGACAATGCCACCAAATGTGAGTTAAGGTTCCAATGCCGGCACATTCTCTCCATCATGCGGCAGATACACCCGGGTAGTATTTGTGTAGTAAGTGCGGAGTTTTGTACCACCTATAGAAAGGTTTTCTCGCATTTTCAATATGATTAGTGCATTTCAAATATTTAAACGCCATATTGGCCATTTTGGTCCATTGGTCTAAGTCCAGAGCTATGCTAATCTCCTGCTCCCATTTCCGTATGTGGACCGGTTTCTCCATCGTAGGCGATTCAGTTAGTAATTTGTAGATTGTGGCAATTCCATTTTTACTACGGGGATTCTGTGAAGCAAGTTTCTCGTAACTGGTAGGTTGGAATCCTGTGAAATTCTCCGTGTCGTTCAAGAAGTGCCGAATTTGTAAGTACTTGTAGAACTCCTGTCTCGGGAGATTAAACTCTTTCATCAATGTTGCAAAAGGTTTTAGAGAGGAGTCTTCATACAATTGACCAAAGGTCGTCAGGCCATTGATGCGCCATCTCGATAAAGTAAGATGAAGGATAGCCACCTCTAGCATTTCTAGACTCGCTGCTGGGCTGGAAACCGGATAAGGAACATTTACCATTGACTTTGGACCAAATATGTATAGCCGTCTGCAGGGTATGATTGGTTAGAGTGCGTTTGATAGGAAGGGCTCGGGGTGTACCCACAATAGTCCTCTAAGCGGCAGCGGTTTGATGGAGGCTTGTTCCAGCTTCAGCCAGTGTAAGTTGTCAGTGGGAAGGTTCCACGCTCTGATTTGGTCCAGGATCATTGCCTGGTAGTAAGCTTCTAAGTTAGGGACCCCAAAGCCCCCAGCAGCAGTCGCTCTCTGTAGGTATTTTTGCTGAATTCTCGGTTTTTGGTTGGCCCAAATGTAGTTCTGGAGTATACGCTGAGCTTTATGGAAATAGGAACGCGGGACCAGCAGAGGTAAGGTCCGAAATAGGTAGATAAATTTGGGTAGGATCATCATTTTGACCGTGGCTATCCTACCAAGCCAGGAGGTATATAGTGGGGCCCACTTCGTCAGAAGTGCTTGCGCTGTAATCAGCATCTTGGGGTAGTTAACTTCGTAAGTCTTGGATATGGAGCTGCTCAATTCGATTCCCAGATAGGTTATGGACTGCGACTGCCATTGGTAGGTATGGTTTGCCTTTAAGCGCGCCACAGCGACTGGAGAAAGTCCCAGTGGAAGAATCTGCGATTTGGTGTCATTGAGCTTATAGTAGGAAATTGCACTAAAGTTCTGTATAATCTTAGTGGCTGCCGGTAGTGATATTTCCGGATTCGTCAGTGTAAGAATGATGTCGTCCGCAAACATGGCCATCTTGTGGGTGGTACCGTCCACCTGTATACCAGTTACATCCACCGCTTTCCGAATCGTCCTGGCAAGTGGTTCCAGAGTTAGGTTAAAGATTAAGGGCGACAGGGGACAGCCTTGCCTGGCTGGAAAGGAATCCCATATTGTTGACTTGTGCGGTGGGGTTGGAATAGAGGGATAAAATCGCATGCTTAATAGGGCCACAGAGTCCAAAATATTGAAGCGTTTGATCAAGGTATCCCCAGTCCACTCTGTCGAAGGCCTTTTCGGCGTCCAAACTGAATAATATAGTGGGCTCTTTCCTATTGGATGAAAGTTCTATTAATGCCAACATCTTTCTAGTATTATCTGGCCCCTGCCGTCCCTTCAAAAACCCAGTTTGATCTAAGTGTAGTAAGGAGGGCAGAGTCGACATCAATCTGGAGGCAATTACTTTTGCGTAGAGTTTGAGGTCTGCATTTAGTAGGGAAATGGGTCTATAATTGGCACACTCTTCAATTGTTTTTCCCAGGCTTTGGTATCGTAGTAATCGTTGCCATTAGCATTTCAGTAGGGAAAGAGCCTCCGTGGAGGACACAGTTAAATAGGGTGGCAAGATGCGGAAGCAATATGTCTTGAAAGTGTTTATAATAGCCTGCAGTGAGACCATCGGGGCCTGGGGCCTTCCCTAACGGGGTTGTTTTTATGGCCTCTTTTATCTCGTCCAATGTAATCTCTGCATTGAGTTTTTGCAACTGTGGAAACGAGAGTTGAGGTATATCGGCTGCTGCGAGGAAAGCATGAATGGCCTCCATGGAAGGCTGTGGCGTTGCTGCATCATGTTTCAAATTATACAAGGAGGCATAATATTCTGCGAATCTGTTGGCTATCGCCTTCGGGTTAATGATGGGTTGGCCTTTAGCTGACGTTACCTGAGCTATGGAATGGGCTATTTGTCTTTGCTTAAGTGTGGTGGCCAATAACCTGCTGGCTTTGTTGCCTTTGGTGTACTTATTGAGGTTCAGACGTCGGAGTTGCCATTCTACTTTTTTATTATCTAGGCATAGTATTTGGTATCTCAGCTCTTGTATGGATTTCGACCTAGTACGGGTCGGGTATTGCTTGTTCAAGGCCTCCAGGTCCAAAAGTTGTTGTGAAAGGCGTTTCATGGCAGCCTCGTTGTTACGCTTGGTGGAAGCAGCAAGTTTAATGAAATGGCCTCTAATGACCGCTTTGTGGGCACACCAAAGGGTAGCTTGGGAAATGTTCGGAGTGTCATTCATACGGAAATAGTCACGCAAAGCCATTTTACAGTGGTCTAAGTTAAGTTGGTTATGTAGGAGGGAGTCATTAAGACGCCAATGTGGACGGGACCTCAGATATTGATTGTTATCAAGTTCAATGGTTATTGGAGCATGGTCAGCCCAGGTGCTGACTCCAATCTCAGAACTTGTTACAGCTTGCAGTATGGCTTTGTCGACCAAAAAAAAGTCTATCCGGGAGTATTTAACATGAGCATGGGAGAAAAAGGTATAGTCTCTCTCTGAGGTATGCTGGGTTCTCCATACATCGTATAGCGCTCGTTGTGCCAAGAGTTTTTTCAGGATTTTGGCCTGGTACGCAATACCCCGAGGACTAGAGGCAGGCCTGGATGTACTCGTATCTAGCTCATAGTCCAGTGGAACATTAAAGTCGCCGCCAATGATGAGAGAGCCAGTGGTCGCTTTATCTATTGTTTTAAAAAGCATGTTGTAGAATTTGGCCTGTCGCTTGTTTGGGCTATAGACATTCACAATGGTGTAGGAACGATCTTGTATCTGTATGGAGACAATAAGATATCGACCCAACGGATCAATTGTTTGCGATAGTACGCGGTGCGGGAGCCGTTTGTTGATCCAAATAGCTACTCCATGTTTTTTGATGGAATTTGAGGCATAGATTTGCGTGGGGAAATGCTTGGAATTAATAGTGGTTGGGTTGCGACTAGTAAAGTGGGTCTCCTGGAGCAAAAGTATGTCTACTGTTAATTTCATGCTCCAATTCACAAGCTTTGAGCGTTTTTGCGGGCTATTGAGCCCATTCACATTTTGTGATATAATCTTGATCCCCATGTTGGTGTAAAAATGCGAATATAGATTGGAATGGACTTACTCAGAATCAGAATCTCGGAGGCATGAGGCAGGGACTGTGACATCCTCGTAGGCGCAGGAGACAACTTTACCCTCTGCGCGGCAGATGATGAGGTACATGCTTCTTGCCGGTGATTGCTGGTGGCCAGAAAAGAGGGGAGAGAAAGCAGGAAGGAAAGAAGAGCTAGAGAAAAAGAGAAAACATACATGTTTAACATCAACAATATGTTTAAAACTTATATACAGCAATACTGCTAAGGTACTGGCTAAAGGGGGGAACTGCCCGGTAAACCCTTAAAGGAAAATGAGGGTGCACGAGACTGGACCACTATGGTCGGGCAGAATAACTGGGGGGGTTTGTGGGATGGTATCCACTCTAAGGGGGGTTCCTAGCTCGGGGGAGCAAAAAAAGGAAACATTGAAAAGGCATCATAGACGCTGTCTAGATGCATAGTCCGTGCGAAGACTGGTTGTCGGATTGGTGGTCAGGCAGAGTCCGGCCTCTCATCCGGCATCAAGGTCTGTGTCACCCGGATCAGTTGTGGCCTTGTTGATCTTCCTGCTTTGTCTTGTCTGTGTCACCCACTCCGGCTGGATGCGAGGTCTTTTTTGAGGTAGATCAGTCGCCTGGTTCAGTGGTGCTGTAGTCAGGCCCCATTGCTCCAGAAGCTGCTCCGCATGAAGTGGCGTGTTCAGGATGACTTGGTGCTCATCTTTAGTGACCATAAGTTTCACAGGGTGGAGCCAGCGGTACGGTATGTTGTTGGTTCGCAGCACTGCTGTAACGCTGAGAAATTCTTTCCTCTTGCGCTGGGTGTAGCTGGAGAGGTCAACAAAACATTGCAGCTGACTGTATTTTTCTGGAAAGTCTTTCTTTTGCCTGAAACGTTGTTGCAGCTTTTCCTTGACATAATAATAGTGAACCCTGAGGATAGTGTCCCTTGGGGCTCCTTGTGGCGCAGTTTTAGCTCGGGGTAGTCTGTGAATTCTGTCTAGCATGAGATGGTCATGAGGCATATCTGGTAACAGCTCACTCATCATTGTACAAACATACGCACTTAGATCTTGCGCAGGGACCGTTTCCGGAATGCCCCGCAACCTGAGATTATTGCGGCGATTACGGTCTTCCAAATCAGCTAATTTAGCAGACAAGATTTGAACATCTTCCTCTAGTGCGCTATTTGCGTCTATCAGTTCGTTATGAGAAGTGACCAACTCAGCCATTTTCTGCTCTAGGTGATCAGTGCGCTCACCCACCTGGAGGATATCCGTGTGCAACGAGGAAAGTGCCGAACGAAAGTCCCCCTGGATTTCCGTCCGCAAGGCCGCCAATAACCCCTTCAGCGTCTCAACAGTGAGTGGTGGGTATTCGGCCGTATCTTCTAGGGGCGCTGGCAGCTTTTCTGTGAAGCGCGTGCGATGCGCTGGGCTGCTACCCGTGGAGTCGCCGCCATCTTGTGACGGAGTCCGCGAACCCTGATTCGAGGCCGCCTTAGGGTAAAAAGCAGTCATTTTGACCGGAGAAGCTTTCTTACGGGACTTCCCCATGATCTCGCTGTTAAATGCTGAATATGGCTCTGGTTGCAGGGATCAACACCAGTCTCCGATGCTTGTTTCGCTCCCGCTTGCCTGGAGCTCCCCTAATATGCGTCCATCACGCTTGATGGCTTGACTCCGCCCCCTCTTATTATTATTTTTAACACACATTTAGTCTGTTCCACTTACCTAAGCTTGTATAAAAAAACTAGTAAAATTAGCTAATCATGTCAGGTTCAGTGCAGATTTTTTATTAAGGTCTTCTGTTTTATAAGGGATCAGGACCTTCATTGCTTTACAATTTTAATCCTTTGTACATATTCTGCAGGTCTTGTCTTCACTGCTGAATGCCACCGCTAGGAATATGCCTGTTTTTTATATGCTTTTAAGACTTACTGAAGTGAAATGCTCTTCATAGCAAATTAGTATTATTTTCTTTTATTATTTTCAAAGGCTTTGTTTCCCTTTTAAGTTAGAGGCTTTGTATTTACTGTATGAAAACCTGAAAGAGATGATCCCAGTGTGTACTGGTGAGGTGACTACAACCAACTGAAGCCACTTTTTAAAGAAGCCATTGAAGGTTTATTATTTATAAGTCATCTTTATGGAAAGGAAACTTTATAATGTATTGCATATCATTTATTATATTTATTATCAATATCAAATGGGTAGTAAAAGCATGCAGGCACAGTTAGAAATTCAGAATAAGATTTACGACTTTTGGTGGATTTACACCTGAACCAAAGTTGCAGGATTTCATATTCTGTCTTACTGTCAGATTTTTTCTTGTTAAAGCGATACCGACAAGTTCCTATAAAAATCAGTGTCAGTATCGAGTATGTGCTGCACCCACAATAGCCCCCCTTAAAGCCTCCCCCAGCCCCGTGAACCTTGGTGCAGCAGACCGGCTGACACTACTAACAGATCTTCCATATTGCTTCAGAGACGCTGGGCTGGGGGCGGAGTGATCCTTCCATATTTTGAAGTCCTGTTTTCATTTGTAACTAGCCTATGGAAGGATCACGTCGCCCCCAGCCCAGCGTCACTGAAACAGATCTTTTAGCAGTTTTGTAGGGTCGGGTTCATGCACGTTCGCAGGGCTGGGGGCAGCTTTGAGGGGAATATTGTATGTGCAGCACATACTTGATACTGACACGTTTCTATGATTTTTATAGGAACATGTCGGTATCGCTTTAATGCAAAGTCAACCCCAGAACATGACACATTAAAGTTAAGTCATACAGAAACAGAGAATATTTGTAACAACATTCTTCCCTCCAAATGCAAAGCACATTTTCCCATCACCATGAGGGTTTACTGGTGTATTTATATAGACCTTTCTGATAAAGCTTACTTCATTGTAGCCTTTCCTTTAAAGTTAAGGGTCTGGATACTTACATATTTTTTAACAAAGCTTTAGTTGCTCATAAATCAATATATACTCAGGAGTGTATTCAAAGCACATGCAGCAAATATGTCATAAGAAGAAGAAACAAAACTAAGGCTAGAAATGCTTGTCCCATACATTTTTTGGCTTTAGCAATTGGGGCATCATGAAAGCATATAATAGTAAAGATATGTGCCTCCACAGATACTCTGAAGGGAAAATGAAGTGCAAACAATAAGATAAAATAAAGGATTGGCGTGAGGCAAACATAGGGAATATCCTAAGGAAAGGAGAAGGAAAAACAGCAGAGGTAAGGTGGGGTACATTTCAATATTTCTTTCCCTCAAATACAACTGGCTGATGTACAGATATTGTAGATTCAGTAGACAGATCAACAGACTGACAGATACATTAATCTATTCCTGGGCTTTCTACCCACCTGTAGTTTGGGATAACCCTTTATTTACTCAGGAAAGGCTGCATATCCAGATAATGAGTTAAGGCAAGGCACATCCTTTAACCCTTTAAGTGCCAGCAGAATTTCACATTTTGGTTACGCGAAATGCCAGCCGTTTTTGAAACATTTTGTGCTCTCTCACTTTAGGGGCATTTTCTGAGGGGAAACCTATAGTTCAGCTAGGAAAACTATACATTGTTTTTTTCGGTAGAAACTGAGCTTTCTAAATCTGCCTGAGTTTTCATGTATTTCCACCTGTGCAAAAAATTTTATAGTGCTAAATACCAAAAAAAAATGAAAAATTACCATTTTTCATCGGATATCAATTTATACCAGAAAAATATTTCATTTTACGGATGAAAATCCAACTGATTTGGAAAGCCTTATGTCTCTCGAATGTGCCAATACCAGATATGTATAGTTTTAGGGAGATTTAGGACTTCTGTACAGCAAAAACTCCCGGCAGTATATTACTGAATTTTGAAAGGAAGAAAACGGCATGCTTTCGATTCCAAGGCAAAAAATCCTGAAACCGTAGGTTTACCCCAGAAAACCATACATTTTTGAAAAGTACACATTCTGCCGATTACAAAATGTGTAACTATGTCTCTCTACTCCCAACTACCAAACATGAAAGCTTGTCTGAACATAGCGGTTTTTAAAAAAAAAATTCAAAATTCTGAAAAAAGGTTTTATTTTGCTGCTCCGCATATCCCAAACTATATTAGGGATGCTAACTATATTAGCATTTAGAGACACCAATATGAAGTTAGCACATCCAAATTGTTCAGGACTTTACTTCAGCTACTGAGAAATCAACACATTGACTGCATTTTTTGTGGGGTAAAAACACAGAAATATATGTTTACCCCCCAAACCCATATATTTTTGGAAAGTACACATTCTACTGAATCTGAAATGGGTACCCATGCCTTTCTGCTCCAAACTACTGAGTCGCAAGGCTTTTCCAAAGTTGTCGGTTTTGGTGAAATATCTGAAAATTGCCTCAAAGCTTCAACTTCCCAGCACCATATCACCCATGTGTCATTATGTACTAAGAAAAAGCACCCTAAATATGATTGCCAGGGTTCCTCTGAACATTTTGGTGGCCATTGTTCATAAGTTTACCAAAGTATCTGGCATTTAGAGGCCCCAAAATGAAGTTAGCGCATACAAACAGTCCCGTGGGTAACTTCATCTAATGAAAAATCAACACATTGACTGCATTTTTGTGGGGTAAAAACACAGAAATATATGTTTACCCCCCAAAAACCATATATTTTTGGAAAGTACACATTCTACCGAATCTAAAATGGGTACCCATGCCTTTCTGCTCCAAACTACTGAGTCGCAAGGCTTTCCCACAATTGTCGGTTTTGGTGAAATATCTGAAAATTGCCTCAAATCTTCAACTTCTCAGCACCATATCACCCATGTATCGTTATGCACCAAGAAAAAGCACCCTAAATATGATTGCCAGGGTTCCTCCGAACAGTTTGGTGGCCATTGTTCATAGGTTTACCAAAGTATCTGGCATTTAGAGGCCCCAAAATGAAGTTAGCGCATACAAATAGTCCTGTGGGTAACTTCATCTAATGAAAGATCAACACATTGACTGCATTTTTGTGGGGTAAAAACACAGAAATATATGTTTACCCCCCAAACCCATACATTTTTGGAAAGTACACATTCTACAGAATCTAAAATGGGTACCCATGCCTTATTGCTCCAAACTACTGAGTCGCAAGGCTTTGCCAAATTTGGCGGTTTTGGTGAAATATCTGGAAATTGCCTCAAAGCTTCAACTTTCCAGCATCGTATTGTCCATGTATCATTACCAGCATAAAGCATCCTAAATATAAACATAGGGGTCCACTAAACAGTTTGATGCCCAATATGCATATGACAACATGTATAGACATTTTCACGGCTGACGCACTGGCTGCTGCAATATAACCACCTGGTGTGTGTATTATGCGACATTAGACCACCTAACAGTACAGAGACCCCAGAAAACCATATATTTTCAGAAAGTACACATTCTGACGAATCCAATATGGGTAAATATGTGTTCCTACTGCAAACTGCCAAACTGCAAAGCAATGCTGAACGTAACGGTTTTTATCAAATTTCTGAAAATCGTCACAAAGCTTGAATTTTACCCCATTATATGCCCCACATTTCGTAACTTATCAGCATAAAACATCCTAAATATGAACGCCAGGGGTCTACTGAACACTTTGATGCCCAATATGCATAGATATACCAAACTATGTGGCGCACAGAGACCCCCAAATGACAATAGTGTATATACATTTTCACAGCTGACGCGCTGGCTGCTGCAATATAACCACCCGGTGTGTGTATTATGCGACATTAGACCCCCCTAACAGTACAGAGACCCCAGAAAACCATATATTTTCAGTAAGTACACATTCTGACGAATCCAATATGGGTAAATAAGTGTTTCTACTGCAAACTGCCAAACTGCAAAGCAATGCTGAACATAACGGTTTTTATCAAATTTCAGAAAATCATCACAAAGCTTGAACTCTACCCCATTATATGCCACACATTTCGTAACTTATCAGCATAAAACATCCTAAATATGAACGCCAGGGGTCTACTGAACACTTTGATGGCCAGTATGCATAGATATACCAAACTATGTGGCGCACAGAGACCCCCAAATGGATATATAGTAGATAAAATTTACAAGGCAAAACAAAATAAGGCAGTAAAGAGTGAAATGCAAAAAAATCCAATAAAACCACAAAAATCAATGTCTTTTTTCCAGACTAGTGTTATCGGCCGTCAGAATCACAGTTTGAATATTTTAGCTGGGCCAAACAGGTTATACGGCTAGAAACAAGTGAACACAACATATGCAGAGCTGAAAATGCAATAAAATGGCTAAAAATTCAATAAAATGGCTAAAAATGCACCAAAATACCCAAAATTGCAATATAATCCCGAAATAACATACAAAAGGTATTGCACAGTACGGTTAGCGAATACGCTATTCGTAATGGCAATAAAACATTTTTTTCAGCCAAAAAAAGAGACGAAAAAAAAAAGCCACAATGCCATGTATGTGCGTGTGCGTGTGTACAAATGGTAAATTACATGTTATGTGCGCGTGTGTGCGTGTGCACGTGTGTGTAAGTGCAGTGAGTCTAAGTGACCCCCCCAATCCCCAAAAATGTATGTGTAAGTGTGAATCTAAGTGTGTATTACTGTAATAAGTGTGTGTTTGTGTGTGTAATTGTTGCACTAACCTGAAAAAGTCGCTGGAGACTGTTGCAGACGATCAGGAAGAGCCCCTGGAAGAGATCTGCGACGTCATTCCTGTCTCTGTGCTGTGGGGGCGGAGATCGACGACGCAGTGTAGGCTGCAGCAGCAGGACACGTAAGTAACACGTGCCTGCTGCTGCTTTTGGGCCCCTGGGCGATCGCGCCCCCGGGGCCACTCGATCCCCTGCTCTGCTCGTTGCCTAGGGGCAGGGGATCGAGCAGGAACGGAGCGAGAGGCTCTAACAGCCGCTCCTCCGCTCCAGAACCCAGAAGTGCTGCAGAACGTAGAATCTACGTTCTGTGGCATTTCAAGTTACTTTTCCACAGAACGTAGATTCTACGTTCTGTGCCACTTAAAGGGTTAATCAGCCACTTAAGGGGCACATTGATGATGGATGAATATCTGTAACAAGCACCATTCTTCATCAGTCTTAGGGTAAGGGCACACCTGGAGATTCGCGGAGATTTAGTCGCCCGGCGACTAATCGTTCTTCTTTTTGGCGACTTACCTCCCCGAACTGCTTCCCTTACCTCTTACGTCTGCTTCAATGAAAAAACGCCGGTGCCAATGCACTTGCGACAATTCGATTTCCGAAGTCGCCCAAAGTTTACTCATGGAAACCAATGGAAACTATTTTTTTTTCTCTTCAGGACATTTTCAGTTGTAGTTAATAAAAAGCAAAAGTGAAGCCCACTGATGTCACAAATACTGTAATCATGTAATCATAAAGCCTTTTTTTAGAAAGGCAAATCAGAGACAGAATGCACACTGTGCACCACAGCCTGATCTGTTTAAGAAGGCAGTTGATCTGTTTAATGATGGGAGATATAAAATGGGCTCCTGGGCTCCACTTACCAATACTTTAAGACTGAAAAGGTAATAATTTTGTTGGGTGCAACTATCAATTAACAAATTAGGTCTATTAGAACCCAGTTTTTTTAAATGTACTTAGCCGTACAAAGCAGATTTTTGGTTTTGGTTTGGATTCTTGAGGTTATATATGCCAATATTTCCAAATGGCAATCACATTACACTGCAATATGCAATCAATGTGTAGTTTTATTCAAGATGCTGGAATCTTGAATTGCACGTGGCAGTGTCATGTGAGTGGCATTTGGAAATATTGGGTTATATGTACAGTTTACCTCCATAAGTGATGGAGTTGCCAAAAAGAGCACCACCTACAGTACATACAAATCCTACATCAGATCCACACATGGATTAAAGTGTCATTCTGGGGATTATAATAAGAAAGCTAAAAATATAACAGCGATACATCTTGTTCATGGGATGATGGCATAGTAGGCATGCTGCTCTGGGAGGTTAAATAACAATAGCATCTTATTGACAGAGCTGTCCATCAAAGACATGGGAGGCATGTAATACCTTTTCTGATGTAATTTTCATTTAATGTGACTTTAGTTTGGTCATAGCGGCTTAATTTCATATATATGGGGTTTTTTTCACTGTATTAATTGAAGACTGATCTGCATATGGACTTATATTATTTGACTTTGAATTGATGGTGTAACAGTGCAGTCCGACCAATCCATCAGATTATCGTGCAGTTAGTGGGATTCGAACGATCGTACATCTTACGAAAATTGACCAGGTTAAAAATCTTTATCGGTCCCAGTGCAATCTATCTATGTTTGCAGGGCCAAGCAGGCAGCTACTCTTCAGTTTTGCTGGCAATATCGCCTGAAATGGTCTTTTTAGTTGATGGACACATCATACATTTATAAGATCATTTCACGATAACGTTTGGATCTTTTAAAAACCTTTATATCTATGGCCAACTTTACATTTGTAAGAGCACTTGAGAAAGGGGGAGCAACCCCCGAAATGTTGTGTGGAGATCTCAATAAAACACCCTAAGGGTTTCAGCACATTTGCTGTTGTGAGTGCCATCTGATTTCCATCACACAGGTAAGGCAAAGGTCAGACAGGGACTGGGCAAAGAAGCAGATTCTAGAAGACAAGGATCAGAGAAAACAAAATAAGAAAAACACAATTGAAGAAACACAAGAATTCAATAATAGAGGTGGGTCACCAGTTAAGGAGCTAAATGACAAAGCTCAGAACACAGAAAGAGCTAGATTTATACAGTCTCTTGAATAGTGATTGCGACATTGAAAAACAAAGTAATACTGTATTGGATGCAACAAAAAGTTGATAGGACAACTTCTAAACATACACACATTGAACACTTTTTGATTACCACTGCCCCCCCCCATAAAGGAAGCATTTGCAATATAAGAGTAAAGCTGGCCATAGACGCAAACGATTTTCGGACCGCGTGTGGAGAGTCCCGTCATTTTTCGTAAGGCAGAGATCGGTCGTTTGGTCGATCGGACAGGTTAAAAGATTTCTTTCGGCTGCGGGTAATATCTCTGCGTGTATTGCCGATCGTACGATTTTCAGAGGGAGACTGTCACTAGTTTTTGTCGGACATAACTTTCGTACGATTGCTGTCAGGGGCAGAACATCGGCTGATCTGTTCTTTTCTACTTTATTTGATCGGAATGGTTAGTGGCAGGTCGGGAGATGGGGAAGTCCGATCATACGTTGATTCATACGATCAGATCTTTGCGTCTATGGCCAGCATTAGACTGCAAAGTGTATTTAAAATGTATCATGAAAAATGTATACTTGAAGTAAAAATACGACATATAAAACAATATTTACAATAATAAAAATTCAGCTAAGTTTAAAGCACTCCATACCAAAGACTGAAATGAATCATCTTTCTAGAACAGTTTTGAGAAAATGCTACATTCCTTTAATGTTTCAAACGTAGCAGAGTTTATTGGCTTCGAATATTTACTTATTCAATGCAAGAGGGAAATGTTTTCACAGCTTTTTATGTTTGGGCTCAATTAAATCAGAAGATTTAATTGTGTGTACCTTGGGGTGCTTTCAAGTCAGGAAGCTGTGTTCAGCGCAGCGATAAGGAGCTGAAGTACATCCACCGAATGCAAATGCATAGAGAACAATGTAGTGAGATTAGAAGAGTTCAGTAAAGTAAGTGGAAAGGCACTCACAGTCCTTTCCATGTATGCCAACTGTTCTCTGATTTTATAAAAAAAGATTTATACTGTACAAATATGACAATACAGAAAATGATTTATAGGTAGCCCATACCAAATTTCATTTAGATTAAATTATCTACCAGTACAATGAAAAAGAAATGATGCTGTATCTCAAGGCAGTAATTAGATACAGTATTTCAAAAAAAATATTAAATTGCTTTGCATGTTACACTGAATTGCTAAGGAACAAAGATGTACCATAAACCTCTTTAAAAAAAAACAATTTAGTGGGTTTTTGGGACTCTGAGATTAGTGCAGCATTCTCAAATTTTTTTAAAAAAAGTCACTGTTTATAAAATCTGTTGTTGTTGTGAAGCCACATGCAGAGAATGGGTGACATCAGGGCAAATACTAGCCATATATGATTGCATTTTCCTATACCTATGGTTAAGGGTGGTGGTGCTCGAAACGCATCAGGTGACTGATGCTGCTGTACACATTTTTTACTATTTTGGAATAAATATTTTGTGCTTTTAATCCAATACTTGAGAGTATGCTCTTGGTTTCTTTCTTCATGACTGCACTTTCAAACAAGTTACGCAAGGTAATACTGCAGGTAATTTCATAAATGCTCTTTTTTCATTTAGACCTTTCGAATACCCATTAATTTAACTGCCATCGTGCTCTCAGCATAATTTGCGTTGGCTAAAAATCCCTTCCCTGCGTGCCATCATTTTGTATTCAAAGGTATAACAAACACTTTGCCTTTAGCAGACAACAGCATTGATAATCAGAGACCATATTCTTTTTCTATTCCAGTGGTTCCCTAACTGTGGGGCTGGCCTCTTGGTGGGGGGTTCAACCTAAAGGCCCATTAGAATTCAGTAGAGATTCTAGATATCTATGGAACTATGCCCAAGTGTGCACATTTTGAGGCACACACACAAACTGTAGTACACAGAACAGTTTTTGAGTACAGGTACAGAACCGGTTATCCAAAATGCTAAGGACCTTGGTTTTTCCAGATAAGAGGTCTTTATGTAATTTTGATCACCATACCTTAAGTCTGCTAAAAAAATTATTTAAAGAAATCCAATAGGATTGTTCTACCTCCAATAAGGATAAGGTTCTGTTTTCTTATTACAGAGAAAAAAGGAAATCATTTTGAACAATTTGGATTATAGGTATGAAATGTCTATGTCTATGGGAAAAGGTCCTTCTGGATTTCTGGATAAGGGTTTCCACATAACGGATCCCATACCTATATTTATTTTGACCCACTCAGTTTTAAAGCAGTGTGCCTAGAAGATACATTTTCATGCACACCGATAAGGAAGGGAACACTGGCAAGGTCTGGTCAAGAACAATTGTTTCGGCGTTTCATTCATGTGAATAAAGAACAACAGGGAAGCCTGAGACCATTTGAAACATGAACGGTTGCAAGGATAGCTCAGTAATTTCAGCCTTGCAAATTTTTATTGCACTCGGTGTTGAATTCCATTAACGAGGATTAAGAACCACGGAGTTTATTTAAGAAATGTTGCCGCGTGGTGGAAAACAGACGATTTTTGCAGTTGAACAAATTGCTAATTAGTCATGTAGCATTTATAACTTAAAGGTGTCTGATTAGTAATCAGTTCAGATCTGCACTGCAGTGTTGCAGAGAACTCAGTGTAACCTACTGTATTCATCAGAGCTGATTAATAACCAATTCTGCAACGTGGGAGGTCTACTGTTTTTACTTGTATATAGCCAAGCTGCAGAGGATACTTGTCCAGTATGATCGACGATTATATTCTGATAAGCAAGAGATCAGAGACCAATTATTTACTTGGAATTACTTTATCTGACAGAATTAACCCTGCTTCCTGCTTAAAATAATGGTTTGAAGTATTTTTCTTAAGGTTCACCTTTCCACAAAAATGGCTGTGCCCCTGGTTTATACAGTACATGCAAGGCTATGCAGGGTACTTAAATAAAGGGCAAGGAAACCATTGTAAAAAAATTCCATATAAACTTCTCATGAGAATAAGAAACGTTCTAAACATAATCAGCACTGTAGTTACAAACAAATATTTTATATTCAAATACTCAAATTTTTCAAATTATATATATTCAAATCCACTACATTGTCCTGGATGTGTCAGTTTTAAGAATACTTAAATGTTTCTTCATGCTTTTATTAAATAATACATAAACATTCTTCAAAACTCTAAGAAAAAAATTGACAGATATGAGATTTTTTCATAGGTATACTGATAGGTACTTGCAGTGTAAATGTTTTTTTTTAGCTTCACCCACCCTTAAACCAATTATGCTATTTAAGTCAAAGGCATACTTTACATAAGAACATATAATTTCTACTCCATAAAGTGTAGTGTAATATTAGCAGTTGTGCTCATCCTCACTGTGACATAAGGGCTTTGTCACCCCTGTGAAATTTCCTTTCAATTTCTCCCATGGGCCACCAATCACCCAAGATGCATGTAAAACACTTTCATGAGGTGTACCCAGGTAATCCAGAATGCAGAAGAAGGCATTTTTATGTCTGGGTTTTGACAACTAATAAAATAACGTGTGTGAGATATATGCAAATAAAGCCTATTCAGTATTTTGAAAAAATCATGATTTAACAAAATATATGTTATTGAATGAACATAAACATGCTGGTACAATCAGATCCAACCATGTGCTTTTTTGAACAGTAAAATACAGTACAAATTGGTGTTGCATCACATTACAGTATATAGTGTTTGATCATCTTTTAGAAAATTACTTTTCCTGAATATTAATTCTGAACACACTTTTTGCTGTTCCTTAGCAACTAGCCACTAGAATAGTCAAATTAGTTGCTCTGGGACACTGATTATGATCTTCTGGACGTCTTTTTTTAATGCTAGACAATCTGCAATTTGCCACCATTGATGTATCACTATATCAGAATGTTATATATATTCATTGAAGTAAATCATATATTTAACTTAAATGATTAAGCTCAAATAATTATCTGAAACTGTGTGAGAGAGAGAGAGAGAGAGAGAGAGAGAGAGAGGGAGAGAGAGAGAGGTCTCTCTCCTTTATCTGGGTGCCTGAGCTAGGAAATAACCTAAACATGCATGCATCTGTGCATGCATATGTGCATCCAATGTTTCAGCCCATTTATCAAGGATTAAGTTAAGGATTCAGGCCTTTATCAAGGATTAAGTGGGGCAAAATGTTGGATGCACAGATGCATGTAATAAAAGAAATTTGAATCAGTACGAATTGGAATGCAGGTCTATGTGAAGGTATATATGTCTATTTGACCCTGCACCCACAATCGTTTGGAAAGTCCGTACTAGAGTGCAGCTGCTTGTGACTAAAAAAAAACATACAGTCATATGAAAAAGTTTGGGAACCCCTCTCAGCCCGCATAATAATTTACTCCACTTTCAACAAAAAAAGATAACAGTGGTATGTCTTTTCGGTGTTTTCTGAATAAAGATTTTTAGCCAAACAGTTGTATGAAATTAAATCAAACGTTAAAAAATGGCTATGCAATTACCCTTGTAATTTTGCTAATTTGAATGAATGTAACGGCTCAATACTAATTACTGGCAACACCAAATTGGTTGGATTAGCTCGTTAAGCCTTGAACTTTATAGGTAGGTGTGTCCAATGATTAGAAAAGGTATTTAAAGTGGCCAATTGCAAGTTGTGCTTCTGTATGACGAAGAGTGACAGCATGAGATACTCAAAGCAACTCTCAAAAGATCTGAAAACAAAGATTTTTCAGTATCATGGTTTAGGGGAAGGCTACAAAAAAAACCTATCTCAGAGGTTTAAACTGTCAGTTTCAACTGTAAGGAATGTAATCAGGAAATGGAAGGCCACAGGCACAGTTGCTGTAAAACCCGGATCAAACAGGTCAAGAAAAATACAGGTGCAGCATATGCAGAGGATTGTGAGAATGGTTACAGACAACCCAAAGGTCACCTCCAAAGACCTGCAGGAACATCTTGCTGCAGATGGTGTATCTGTACATCGTTCTACAATTCAGCTCAATCTGCACAAAGAACATCTGTATGGCAGGGTATGGCAGGGTGATGAGAAAGAAGTCCCACCCGCTCACTTCCATTCACTCCAGGGCCCTTTTTACCGGCTTTTCCATAAGCCAAATGCAGTGAAAGAACACTCTTTCACTGCTGACATACTTTCCCTGGAGCTTAGTATATATAAGAGAGAAATATGGGAGAAATATAAACACCTTCCACCTCTAATCCAGCATTTCTCTCACACACCCTCCCCCTCTGTTTCGACGTAGGGGTCGGAACACAATTAGCCTCAAGACAGTGTACCCGGGATAAGGCACCTGCATTTTCCAGCTGGGACCCCGGTCTATGCTCCACTGTGAACTTGTAGTTCTGAAGGGCCAGGAACCATCTTGTCACCCTTCTATTCTTTTCACGATTTTCACACATCCATTTAAGGGGGGCGTGGTCAGTAACTAATGTAAACTGGCGGCCTAACAGATAGTACCTAAGCTCCTCCAGAGCCCACTTCACTGCTAAGCATTCCTTCTCTACTGTAGCATAGTTTCTCTCATGGATGTTCAGCTTTTTACTCAGGAAAACTATAGGATGCTCTGCACCTTCTCTGATTTGGGATAGTACTGCTCCGACCCCCACATCGGATGCATCAGTCTGTACAATAAATGTCTGTGTGAAGTCTGGGGTTATCAGTACTGGTTGGCTACATAAGGCTTTTTTCAGGGTCTGAAAGGCCTGCTCTGCCTCAGAGTTCCACTTGATCATTATGGACTTGGTCCCTTTTGTAAGGTCAGTCAGAGGGACAGCTATAGTAGCAAAGTTAGCTATGAACCGTCTATAGTAACCAGTGATCCCCAAAAAAGCTCGAACCTGTTTTTTTGTGACTGGTCTAGGCCATTCTTAAATGGCCTGCACCTTGTTAAGCTGAGGCTTAACTAGCCCTCTACCAATGTTATACCCCAAATACTTGGCCTCTTCCAGGCCTATGCTACATTTTTTTGGGTTAGCCGTCAAACCGGCCATTCGTATGGAATCAAGCACGGCCTGTACGCTAGGTAGATGGGATTGCCAATCCGAGCTATGGATAACGACGTCATCAAGGTACGCTGCTGCGTAGTGCCTATGGGGCCTTAAGATTTGGTCCATGGTACGTTGGAAGGTTGCCGGGGCTCCATGTAACCCAAACGGCAACACTACATACTGGAACAGACCTTCAGGAGTACTAAAAGCAGTTTTCTCTTTGGCTTGATCCGTCAGGGGAATCTGCCAATAGCCCTTGGTCAAATCTAAGGTTGTCAGGTATCTAGCCGTCCCTAGTCTCTCAATTAACTCGTCCACACGAGGCATAGGGTAGGCATCAAATTTGGAGACCGTATTTAATTTTCGAAAGTCGTTACAGAAGCGCCAGCTCCCATCCGGTTTAGGTATTAAGACAATGGGACTGGACCACTCGCTATGCGACTCCTCAATGACTCCCAACTCTAACATCTTTTTAACTTCCTGAGATATGGCTTCTCGTCTAGCTTCAGGCACCCTATAAGGTTTTACGTTAACCTTTACCCCAGGTTCAGTTATGATGTCATGCTTTACCAAAGAGGTTCGTCCAGGTTTCTCGGAAAAAACATCCCTATTCTGGGTTACAAAGGTCTGTACTTCTTTCCTCTGAGTGTCTGACAAGGAGTCTGATACGTTAACCTCTGGCACTAAGGGTTCTGCCCTTAGAGATGAAGTAGGTTTGGTGAACAATGACATTCTTTCTTTCCAGGGTTTTATAAGATTGACATGGTAAATTTGCTCGGGTTTTCTTTTACCTGGTTGGCGAACCTTATAATTTACTTCACCAATCTTTTCAAGGATCTCAAAGGGTCCTTGCCACTTTGCCAAAAATTTGCTTTCTACCGTGGGTATCAACACAAGTACACGATCACCAGGGGAAAAATTGCGTACTCTGGCACCCCTATTATACACCCTCTGTTGAGCTTCTTGCGCCTGCTCCATGTGCTCTCTTACTATGGGCATCACCGCGGTGATCCTGTCCTGCATTTGGCATACATGCTCAATGACACTTTTAAAGGGGGTGGGTTGTCCCTCCCAAGTCTCCTTTGCTATGTCCAACAAGCCCCTAGGGTGCCTACCATATAGCAACTCAAACGGTGAGTATCCCGTAGATGATTGAGGGACCTCCCTTATGGCAAACATCAAATAGGGTAACAGGTAATCCCAATTTTTCCCCATCCTTGTCTACCACCTTCTTGAGCATATTTTTGAGCGTTTTATTGAACCTTTCCACTAATCCATCAGTCTGGGGGTGGTATACCGAAGTGCGAAGTTGGACTACTTTAAACAGCTTGCACAGGTCCTTTATGACCCGGGACATAAACGGGGTGCCTTGGTCAGTAAGTATTTCCTTTGGGATTCCTACCCTGCTAAAGACATGTACCAACTCCCTAGCAATGGATTTAGAGGAATGGCCTCGGGGTATCGGGTAGCATAATCCAATATTACTAATATATGTTGGTGTCCCCGTGCCGACTTTACTATTGGGCCCACCAAATCCATGGCTATCCTCTCAAATGGTGTCTCTATCACAGGGAGAGGGACCAAAGGGCTCCGAAAATGCGGCCTAGGAGCCGAATACTGACAGTCTGGCAGGAACTACAGTATTGCTCGACTTCACCATGTATTCCTGGCCAGAAAAACCGTTGCAAAATTCGCTCTTTGGTCTTCTCTACACCTAAATGTCCGCCCATCGCATGTTTATGTGCGAGGTCAAGTACCATACGCCGGTATGATTTTGGGACAACCAGCTGCTCTACCCGGTCATTTCCCTTTTCTACTACCTGATATAGTAGGTCATTTTGGAGGGCTAAGTAGGGACAAGAGGCTCTAGAGTCAGAATCTATAGATTTCCCATCTATCATTTTTACATTGGCCCTTGCTCTAGACAGTGTGGGATCCTTTAACTGCTCTGAAGCAAAATTATCCCTCCTAATCTCCAAGTCAGGCATGTCATTGTCTTCCTCCAACGGGTCTACACGAACTTTCCCATCTGGTATAGTCTGGTCAACCTGTGGTTCCCTGTCTACCTCATCAGATTCCCCTGCTAATACAGAAAAGGGAAAACCGGTAGTAACCCCACCCTCCGGTACTCCCTCAGACACTTTATTACCGGAATCAGGGCAGCTTCCCTTTGAGTAGGATTGGTCCATAACCTTGTCAGTTTCCCACAATTTCCAGAAATGTGGGAAGTTTCTCCCCAAAATTATATCATGTGGTAGAGTGGGAACCAACCCTACGGGGTACCTTAATGTCCCGTAGGCAGTTTTGATTTCCACTTCAGCCATAGCATACTCGCGAGTATCCCCATGAATACATGTGACCCCTACCGTCTCAGGCCCATACTGAGGCGTTTCAATCAACAAAGATTTCATCAGGGTAACCTGGCTACCAGAATCTAATAATGCATTTACTAGCTTTCCTTCCACAAAAACATCACACAGGTACTTATCCTTCCCTGTCTTTGGAAGGGCAGTACATACAACCTGAGCATACATTGACGTACGTCTCTTTGTTAAGGCAGTATCACACTGCATAGGCTCATCAGTTAGGCTGCAGTCGGCAGCAAAGTGTCCCAGCATATGGCACCGGTAACACCGCACCAAGTCTTTATTGGGTCCTCTGCGAGGAGGGGTCCCTCCTGGCACATTTTGGTAGTCTCTGGGTCTAGTGCCTGTAGATTCTCCACGTTGGAGCATGCTCTTATCGGTCGTAGGTCCCTTTTTCCATGCAGGGAGTTTGCTGGATATGCCAGGAAGTTTCCCTTTGGGAGCTAGGGTGTGCTCCACTTGTTGAAAACTGAGTAGCTCTTCGGCAGAAAGGTACCTCTCTACCATTTCCACAAGCTGGTCTGCAGTTGTTGGGTCTGCATGGCTTACCCATTTGCGCAAAGGTGAAGGCAGAGACCTAAGGTACCGGTCCATCACAATCCGCTCCACAATCTGTGGCCCTGTTAGGGTCTCCGGCTGCAACCACTTTTTAGTTAGATGAATTAGGTCATGCATCTGGGAGCGTGGAGGCTTTTCTGCCATAAACATCCACTGATGAACACGCTGGGCACGGACTGAGAGGGTGACCCCCAGCCGGGCCAAAATCTCAGCTTTTAGTTTGTCATAATCTTTAGCGGCAACATGATCCAGATCAAAATAGGCTTTTTGTGGTTCCCCAGAGAGAAAGGGTGCCACCAGACCTGCCCACTGCTCTTTAGGCCAGTCCTCTCGCTCTGCTGTCCTCTCAAATGTGGAAAGGTAAGCTTCAACATCATCGCTTTTGCAGATAGTAGCTAGCCCGTATAGCAGTTGGTTTAACAGTTTCTGTAGGGGGTGCTGCAGCACTCCTTGCAGCTAGCTGCTGCACTACCTCTTTGAGGAGCTCCCGGTCTTGTCGCTGCTCCTCTCGGTTTGCGGTCAGCTGTTGCTGCTGGACTCTGGTGGCCTCTTGCTGAGCAGCCGTAGCCTGTATCAGGGCCTTGAGAACGTCGTCCATAATGCCTTGCAGCAAAACACTTTATAATGCACAGCTGGAACTGGGTTTCTGGCCCTTTAAATCTTCAAAAAAAGATTAATTGCCCGCATCCTCCTCCACCATATGTAACGTCACTCGTCCAAGTGGTGCCGTCTCTGGGGGGTTTAGGTAGATTGCGGGGATCGGATTGGTCTCAGAAAACCACAGTTCACACTCAGCTTTGAGTTTTAAGCTGACCGCAATCAGCTTTATTCATATATAACCGACACACAGGAGCATATTGAAAAACAAAACATAAAAAGAAATCGTAGCCTGTCCGGCTCTAACTAACATACCGCCGCTCCCTCTCTATACCATAGAGAGGATCTAGCATCCAACTCTACAAAAAAACAGTACTTTGTTTGGTTACTCACTGTGTCCGGCTCTCCCCTTACTGCATGCAGGCAGTTTCCCAGGAAGAGAGAGAGAGAGTCCCTCTGGAGACACCATGTTTAAAGGGGTTTCCCCTGAAGTCTCGCGAGGCCACTAATTAGCCAGGCTTCACCAAAAACCTGGATAGCCTGGTGAATGGAAGTCCCACCCGCTCACTTCCATTCACTCCAGGGCCCTTTTTACCGGCTTTTCCATAAGCCAAATGCAGTGAAAGAACACTCTTTCACTGCTGACATACTTTCCCTGGAGCTTAGTATATATAAGAGAGAAATCTGGGAGAAATATAAACACCTTCCACCTCTAATCCAGCATTTCTCTCACAATATATATATATATATATATATATATATATATATATATATATATATATATATATATATCTAACACATAAGGATCAAAGACAGACTATGACTGCACTATGCTTTGTAAATAAACATAATGTAAACAAATTACTAATCTGCCCAATGGTATTCTAAGACAATATTATTCTTTTATACGTTAATAGACTGAAGTGCTGAAAATGGTCTGTCTATGATATAGTAATGGACAGTGCCCCGCCTTTGATCACACTCTCTGCATGTCAATCCCCTTTCCTCCCTTGTGTATGTTTCATTGTTTAAGACTATGGGGCACATTTACTAAGCTCGAGTGAATTATTCAAATATAAAAAACTTCGAATTTCAAAGTATTTTTTTGGGTATTTCGACCATCGAATAGGTTACTACCACCTTCGACTTCGACTTTGATTCGAACGTTTCGAACGAAAAATCGGTCGACTATTCGACCATTCTATAATCGAAGTACTGTCTCTAAAAAAAACTTTGACTACAAACTTCGGCAGTTTAAACCTACCGAGGTACAATGTTAGCCTAAGCTTTTTTGGATCGAAGAAAAATCATTTGATCTATCGCTTAAAATAGTTCGAATCGTTCGATTCGAAGGATTTTATCGTTCGATCGAACGATCGATTGTAGTATTTGTGCTAAATCCTCTAAATTAAATCCTTCGAATTCGAATATTGAATTCGAAGGATTTAACTTCAAGGGTAGAATTTGAGGGTTAATTAACCCTCGATATTCGACCCTTGATAAATGTGCCCCTATATGTTTTTTATGTTTTTGGGACCTCTACTTGGTGTATAGGCAAATTATAAAGCTTTTAAGAACAAATAATAATTAGTAATTAATAAGGTGAACATAAAGAAAACAAAAAAAAGCAGAAAATTCATAATTTCTTCAGAGACTTAATATTTCATGCATCTCTAAATATTCTGACACTTTCCCATATTAGAAATAACTTAAAATTTTATAGAAGCGCTCCCTGAAAATGTTAAATCATAAAGGATAAATGCCAATTTAGAAAATAACCACTGTGTTATAAAATAAAAGCCATATTACGGTGTACATTAAAGAACATTTCCTACTGGGGCTTACAGGTTAAAAAAGCATGCTAATGGCCCATTTACTGAAATAGTTTGTGCAATAAATGTGACAAATGTCACTGAAACACGAAATAGTTTGAAGGCAAAAGATTACATCCATATGAATGAAATACATGACCAGGGACAAGCTGACATATTTCAGGGAAAGTCAAAGAATCCTTATTAATGTAAGAATTAACTTTCTACAGATGCATAAAAGGCACATGGCTAGTACAAGAAGCAGCAGAAAAGTGCCAGAGGGAGGTTATTGTGCTCCTTCCTACACAATGCTTTCCTTTCATGGTCCAAAGTTCTCACACTTATACTTGCCCTACTTTTCTGTTTGTTCTTTTTTCCTGACTATTGAAAACAACTTCCTGCCAATTTCCCTTTAAAGTGTTTGTCTGCTTTGGGTCAGCATATGGAATTAAGTTCACTTTTGATGGAGAACACATCTTTTATTTATGGTCCTGACATGAACATGCACCCTATGGGATATATTTATCAAAGAGTGAAGTTAGAGATCGCCCAGTCCGCTAGAGTGAAATTCCACCACTCTCCATTCTTTTCTATGGGAATTTGAAAGGCATATTTAGCACCCATTGATAAATACTTTTTTAAAAATTCTTATAAAAATGAATGGAGTGTGACGGAATTTCACTCTAGTTTGATAAATATGCCCCAATTTCTCCGCTTGGTTACAGATAAAATCGGCCAATGCAAATTTCTACAGCACTGTAGAAACATTTCTCATATAAAATAGGACATTTCTTGCTGCCCAGGTGGCATTATAGAAATGATCCATGGAGGGGCAGATTTATTAAGGATTTATTTTGAACTCCCATAACTTTGAAATTCGAATAAAAAAAGACCAACCGAAATTTAAAAGAAATTTAAAAGTTTTTTTTGCGGGTGAATAGGCTGTATACCATTGTTCAAATCGAAGTAAGATCGTATTCGATTGAATTTGATTCAAAGTATTTTCAAAAAAAAACATTGACTCCAGGGGGTCCCTCCTAGTCTAAAACAGCAATTAGTCAGGTTTTAGATGGTGAATGCTTTAAAGAGACAGTACATGATACATTTCGATATTCACATTTTTTTCAAATTCCAATCGAATTTGGACTATTCCCTAGTCGAAGTACACAAAAATAGCTGTAACACATTGAAGTCAAAAGGTGTCAACATTTTTTTTACATGCAACAATTGTTTTGCGCTGGACAAATTTCCTCGTTCTAAATACATTAAAGTCAATGGGCGTTTTTACTTATATCGACTTTTTTGTCCAAATGCATTAAAGTCAATGGGCATTTCTGATTATGGCGACATTTTTGCCACAGTTTCGCAAAGAAATTCTCAGACGGCGAAATGCAAAATTCCGATGTGAATTGACGGCTGGCAAAAAAATTCGCTCATCACTAGACGTAACGCAACACTCACGGACTTGTGTAATGTACTGTGCTGAAGGAAAACATTGTACTATTACCATGTGCTATGAATTATGCCATACGAGATTTTTTTTTACCTTTAAAGAGGAACCTCTAGGTTTGTGTTTCTGGTAAACCATAAACACCCTGCAAGAAAAGAATGGCTTCAGTACCAAGCAGAGCACAATTTATGGGAAGTTTGTATGTTTCTTTGTGTGACGGTGTTCTTTTTATGTATTGGGTTTGCTTTTAAAATGATACGGATAGGTCAATTGGTTTCTGATTAAACTGATTGTAATGTTTGTCTGTGGTAGAAAAAATAGATAAAGGAAGAGTTGATTTAAAACATATTGTTTTTACCAGTGTGCCTAACGAACAATGTGAACGTTTGACAGTTAGTCCCTCTGGACCTTTTTAGTAACAAGTTTTGCTGTGTGACCCTTTGATGTGGTAAATGAATCATGTTGTCAGGTAGTCTGATCATCTAGATTTAAACTGAATGCAATTAAAAAAAATCTAAATCAGTTATTCAGCGCCGTACATAGTAAATATAAATTTTAAAAAAAAGTCTGTAAAAAAAAAAAGCCTTTTAACTTTCTGTGTATGACTGACCACTTATGACATTTGTTTGTGACCGTCGAAGTTCAAGTGTAAATTCCCAACCTCAATCCTACTTGGCAGCACACAGCACTGGAGGAAAGGTTACAGCTTCATGCCAGGAGGGTAGTATTGCTATTCTCTGTTTTCCTTACAGCGAGATATTTTAATCACATGACTGCTGAACAGCAGTTGCCATGTCTTCACATTCAGATAACCTTGCATTTGTAATTGGTACCACATATGGTGAGATTTATTCAGCAGGATGAGCTAGGCATTTGTTAAATCACTTGTTAAAATTTTACTGGCAATGAAGATATGAGAAAATGTGCATTTTTAAAGACATCACATAAATTCCGCTAGTTTAAAGTGAAAGATGTAGAATTTAAAACTTATCAGAAACAGTATATATTCCTTTATTTACTTTACATATCCATCCTGCATTTGTATTTTTTATGTTATACTTGCGATATCTTCATAACTAATTTGGCATGATAATTACCAAATAGCTCTAATTTTATGCATGGTCCCTATATTTTGCTCTCTGTGTCTGGACGTTTTTGTCCTTGGACATTTTGGGTTGAATGCACAGAAGTGGTGATACTGAGCCAGTAACAGGGCAAAACAATTACAAAAAGGTGGTATAAAGGTGATACCTTTGTTGGCTAAGATAATCATAGCAAACTTTCAGAACATTTTAACCAAACTATCTTTGAATTTGTCTTTAGCTCTTCCTAAACCTCAGTCTGCCTTCAGATGCCTTGTGCTTTTTAGAGAAGAATTCTCTGCCTCTTTTATGGCAACATTTTTTGGAGAACACAAGCTTTATCACTTTAAAATGATGGATTATTCTCTCATCTTTCAGTTGATAAATGCAGTATCACATGGGTTATATCCATGACTCCTTAATGTCCCTGTTTTAAGTATATGTAAATAATTCAGCAGATAATATTGACTAGTAAACTGTTTTAAGGCAAACATCTCATTGGTTGCTATGGGTAATTAGACCTTGCACAAACTTTGCAACTTGTATTACATTACTTATTAAAGTATGTCAAAAGCCAATATAACTTTAAAATATGTAAGGATTGCACTACTGTTTCTAAATGGGGGTTTCAAGCTCTAAAAAACCTCATAAATCACAATATTGCTCACTGTTTACAGCCTACATTTAATGCTGTTTTGTTCAAAATGTTGAGAAATTAGTATAAAGTGAATGCTCAGCATAATGTGCAAATGATTAATTAGTTTTGCCTTTAATGAATTAGATACAGACAATTCTGAGATGCAAATTTTGCTGCAGTATGCGGCGGGACAATCAGAATTAACATAATTCTCTGGCTTGAAGTTTTACCGGCTTGATATATAAGAAATCAAAAGTAACAAAAAAGTTAGAATAACTCTAAAAGGAAGTTCAGAAACACAGTCTATTTTTTATGGAGACCAAATCCTAACTGTCATCTCAGGCAATGGGTGAACCAAGTGAATTTGATATTGTTTATTTAAAGGGGACCTGTCACCTTAAGAAAGAATTCCAAATCCTATTTTATCATGTTTATCAAGCAAAATAATCTTTATTTAAATCATAATTATAGCAAGCAAGCAGCTGCCATTTTGTGAACACTGTTATTAATGCAAGCCTTGCATTATCTCAAAATCTTATTTCTGTGCCAGAATGGGGAACCTGATGGCAATCTCCATCTACAGGCTACATAATTAGATGGTAAGGAGGGTGGAGGAATGTAGGGTGGCACTGACATCTAGGAAGTGCTGAATGGAAAGTGAAAGTAATTTCCTGCCCCACCTCTATGCCTAAGGCATAGAGGAGGGGCAGGCAATATATGATTGACAGCTGAGATTTTTAAATGAGTTTACAACAGGTATGGATGTTTTAATAAAAAAAAGAATTTGGATTTCATGTTTAATTTGAAAAGGACATTAATTATACAGGTTTTTATGCCTGGGTGACAGGTCCCCTTTAAGATGCCTTAAACACAGTAAACATTTTGGGACAAATACTTCTAAGTGCTTCCTAGCCATCTCCTCCTGGATGAATCAATGTCATCTCAAATTAAACTAAAGTTAAAGGAGAACTAACCCCCCATACTTCTAAAAGTCCCCGTTTGCCTTTTCCACTGGCCCCCCCGCGCGTAGCGATCAGCAAGAACAAGTGTCCTATCCAGCCACACTGACCTAAATTTGCAGAGTAGCGCAGTGGAGCTCAGGGGTGCCATGTTCAGCTTGTTCAGTATCTGCCAGATCTTCTTCTTTCTTTTTGGTAATTTTCTGAGCTTTCCAGCTCCAACTGCACATGCACCAAAGGCTGTGTCGGTGTTACCGATACCGAAGCGACCAGGAATTTCTGACTCTTCTCTCTCCTTCTCTGATTATACTATAACCACCTGTAATTTTTTTCTGGGCAATATTGCAAAGACCTTTCATTCCTGCGAAAACTAAAAAAATATTCACCCACGTTAGTCACTTCATCCTTTAGTAAGACTTGAGAGGCTCATTATCTTATAATTGTTAGATGCTAAATTGCACCAGTGCCACAAGTAGATATTTACATATTTCGGACAGTTTTAACATTCTTAAAAAAACATAGATGTGAAGAAGAGGTTTGAATGTAACTAGCTGGTACCCTTAAATAATTAATTGAAATTTAAAGTTTGATTTATACTTTTGCAAAGGAGCAAAAGTCAGGAAACTTCATATTCTGCCCTTGGGGAAAAAAATAATATTTTTGCTTCTTGTAAAGGTGTGCTATATATTTTACACTATGTTCTGCAGCCACTGAAATTCCTCCTGTGGTTAACCATTACAATTATTTACCCCATAGCCTACTTTGATTTACAGCAGAATGCTGCTATTGAGCTCTTTTATGAGTACTATAACAATATATGGATGGTAGAAAAAATACTGCTTCAAAATTGCTTTTATTGGCCTGTCAGAGTACTATAAAGTGACTTATGATATGGGTCTGTAATTTGAGTTGCTCACATAAGCAGGGGCATGTAGCTGAGTAAAGGTCTACCTAGCACAGCTACAGATTTACTTCTTATATGCTGCAGTTTTAATCCAGCATTTCAGTTTGTTTTATGTTTTATGGGAGTCAACGTGGTAGAAATAACCATAATTAGCTTCCTTTGAAAGATGCCGTGTTCTGCTGCTTACTTCTGTTTTAAAAGCAGGGACAGATATATGACATTTCTTTTTATGTTTGTAGGCAATTCATTCTTAGTATGTGCTGTGCTAAAAAACAGCATTATCATCTGTGTAATTATGCATCTTAGTTTCAAAGTACATTTAAAGGAGAAGGAAAGCTACGGAGGCAATTTATTGCCAATAGATTAGCTGCAATAGTGCAAGCTAGAATGCTATATTTATTCTGTAAAATGTTTTACCATACCTGAGTAAAATGCTCTAGAAGCTCACTGTTTGTTTAGGATAGCAGCTGCAGTATTCGCATCACTTCCTACTCACTTATAGCTCTGGGCTCAGATTACAGCAGAGAAAGGGGGAGGGAGAGGAGCAAACTGAGCATGCTCACGACTGGGGCAAGGAGGTTTAAGCTGAAGGCAGGAAGTCTGATACAGAAGCCCATGAGTACACAATAGAAGTAAATAAATGCAGTGTCTCTTTTGACAGAGGACTCAGAGCAGCACTACTTTGAGGGTTTACTAGTGTATTTAGGAGAACCTTTCTGATTAGGCTTACTTAGTTTTAAACTTTCCTTCTCCTCTAACGGCAACTGTCATGCTTCCAGTTTTACAAATACATTACAGGTATGGAATCTATTATCCAAAGAGACCTGGGATTTTTCAGATTACTGTATTTGGATCTGTAATGTGGATCACCATACTGTAAGACCCGGCGGAAGATTTCCCTAGTCTCTTCCGATGACGCTACGCGCACCGGCCAGGCGCAAGTGACGCTGGCATTGCTTTGCCAGCGTTTGATGCTGAGCGTCGTACCGCTCGTGTTTTGAAGCCGTCATGACATCATTTTTCGCCTCCTGATTTTAATTTTTGGCTCCAACTCTTCTTTAAAAGGGCCTGTCTCCATTGTAGCAGTGCCCAGGCTGCCTTCTGTTTACAGACCCTGCTGAAGTGTTATATTCTATTGGAAATTCCTGGTTTTTGACTTTTATCTGTTTTTTTTTACTTTGATTCCTGCCACCTGCCTTGACCCTTTTGCCTGTTTGTGACTACGTTTTCGCTTAATACTTGCTGGTTCCTCTTTACGGACTTGTTACTATCTAACGCACCAATTCCTTGTTGGTTACGCAACAGAAGGGCCGGGGCCCCAAAAGGACGTTGGTGAACACCGGAATCCACAGGAGTTTCCCTTGTGCATCCGAGTGTACCCACTGCCTTCAAGGTTCCTGATTGATGAGTATGTTAATAGGGATGCACCGAATCCACTATTTTGGATTCAGTCGAACCCCCGAATCCTTTGTGAAAGATTCGGCCAAATACCGAACCTAATCCAAATCCTAATTTGCATATGCAAATTAGGAGTGGGAAGGGGAAAACATTTTTTACTTCCTTGTTTTGTGACAAAAAGTCACACGATTTCCCTCTCCACCCCTATTTTGCATAAGTCAGGCAGAAGAATTCGGCCGAATCCGAATCCTGCTGAAAAAGGCAGAATCCTGGCCGAATCCCTATAGGATTGTTTTGCCTCTGGTAAGGATGTATAGTTTCTTAGCTGGGGTCAAGTACAAGGTACTGTTTTATGATTACAGTGAAAAAGAAAACAATTTTTAAATTTGAATTATTTGATTAAAATGGAGTCTATGGAAGATGGCCTTCTAGTAATTCAGAGCTTTCCTGATACAGGATACCATATTATCCTTCCCTAAAGTTACTCAACTAGGTAAAGAGATTCTATACACAGAACACAGAAGTATTAACTTTGTCATAAAAACAATATTGTGTATAATAGGTTACTTTTGAAAAAAATGTGTGAGAATACCTGGTGGTCTACTGTGGGAGGGATGCCTGCCGCGCTCTCAGCAGGGAAGCCAGAAGCTCTCTCTTGTCCCGCACAGATCCTCGTTTGATGTTTGCTCGATCTACTTCAAGGTTTTGCTGCGAGTCTGCATCTGAGCTCTTGGCTCAAAGTTTGAAAATTTAAAGAGGCCAATTCTTCCTTACCTAACTTTGGTCTATTTCTAATAGTTCCTGGGTTTGTTCAATCTGTTCTGTCTGTTTCTGACCTAGTCTGTCGCTGACCTTCCGTAGTTTGCTGCCTGTCTTGACCTTTGCCTGTTTTGACCACACTCTTGGAGGGCTCTTCCCGAAGCAAAAGGCAACAGTTATAGGCAGAAGTGTGAGTCGAGGCCAGGACCTTGTTTACTGAGAGAGAGAGAGAGAGAGAGAGAGAGAGAGAGAGAGAGAGAGAGAGAAAGGAAAGCTATAAGACAGGTTTCAAGGCAGAACAGGACAGGAAGCAAGAACAGGCAAGGCAAGGTCGGTACAAGGTGAAGTCAGGGAAAGGTACAAGGTGTAATAGGAAACGAGCACAGGCAAGGGTCCGATCAAGGTTAAGGCTGGGAAGGAACAAGATAGGGTAAAGCAAGATAAGACTAGATAGACAAGGACAGGCAGACCAAGGCAAGGAGGAATAACAAGGGAAAAGGGCAAGAGCTTGAACTGGATAGGGCCGCTGCCACAGTACTAGGGAGAACTTTGAAACATCTTCTAGGCAAAGGGGAACCCCTCTCATGCATGCATTAGACCTAAATGTCAATCAAAATATCTGACTCTTGCATAAAGAGAGAATGAAGAGAGATAGATTACTGAGTGGAGGTTAGTGAAAAGTCATTACTGCAGTGCAGAAATTTTAAATTGATCATATTTCGAAAATTTATTTTTTTAGTGAGATGAAGGTTTAGCAAATTTAAATTTTTGCAATAGTTCCCTTTTAAGGCAAACAAAATATTTACTATATTTCTGTATTTATTGATGTTCTCCATCATGAGTACAGGCCCACAGGGCAAAATAATATCAAATAAACTCCTGGAAGGTAAGTTGAAATGCTATTGCTTGCAGAGCTTTAAGGAAATGTCTTTACCATATAAGTTCCACACAGCCATAGGAAGGACACTGTAAAGTCACAATAGCTCTGGTACCAAGACTTTATACAAATCAAAACACTGTCATTGCCAACTGAGGAGCACAAACTAATCAAAATCACTACAAGGTAAGAAGATTTTAATAAACTCCCACACACCAAATAACTACTGATAAACTAATTTTAAAAGGACAGAATGGAAATACTGATTGTAATTGTAATTGTAGAGGTACAAAGCCATTCATTTAACCAGTATAATATGTCCATTGTAATAATCTGTCTAATTTATGGGAGATTAAACTCTCATACTGTTTAAATTATAATGCGTGTTGCAATCATCCCTAACAAGAGTGAAATGGAAATAGACTGCTCCTCAAGACAGAGATACGCATGTTATTAAAAATTCCACATTCAGCCTAAAGAACTTTACATTAGAAAAGAAAAATATAATTTAACATAGTAAGACATTTAGTTAAATGGAATCATTTTTAAACCTTTTTTACATTCTTAATAAATTACAATTTTTCCAGAACATTAGGCTTCTTGATTATTTTTAGTGGTTTCTTCTAGTTGCAGAAACAAGGAAAAGTTTAGGCAAATTGAAGAAAACAGAGGGGATCATTTAAGTACCGGCAGTTAAAGCTGATTGTACATAATGGTATTATAATAGCATCTTCTGCCCTGCTGCATTGGGTAACGGAGAGTTTTTGTAAAAAAAAATTGTGAAGATGACTTTCCCATAATCCTGAGCTTTCTGGATATCAGGTTTCCAAATAAGAGATCCCATACCTGTACAACATATATACAATTAACAGCAGCATGCTAATTGCAAGGAAGATAATTATAGGAAAGATTATACAAGATATTGGATATAAATGACTCTTTATAGCCTCCATTCTGCCTTACCCCCAAGTGCCAGTGGATATAGAGGCATATGATGGAATAAAAACATTGAAGAGTCACGTAATATTTACCATATCATAGGAGTCTACAGTTTTGGCTATAATTTATTAAAGTAACAAGTGTAGTTAATAGGTATTACCATTACATAACTGCACAAAATGGCCTGCAAGTCAATCTAGCAAAATGTACTTTTAAAGACAAGATCTTTCCATACATGTAGGGGCATATTTATCAAGGGTCGAATTTCAAATTTGAAAAACTTCGAAATTTGAATTCAAAAACTGAAATGAAGTCAAAGTTTTTTTTTGGCTGAATAGGTCCATTTTCGATCGAATAGATCGAATCATACGAATCAAAGTAATATTGCATTCAATTCTAATTGAAGTTTTTCCCCAAAAAAACCTTGATTTTTCAAAGTCCGCCAATTGACTCCACATAGGTTCTAGGAGGTCCCCCATAGGCTAAAACAGCAATTTGGCAGTAATTCGGCAGGTTTTAGATGGCGAATGTTCGAAGTCGAATTTTTAAGAAACAATACATGATACATGTCGATATTTGAGTTTTCAAAACTTTTTGTTCAAATTCTAATCGAATTTGGACTATTCCCTAGTCCAAGTACACAAAAAATAGCTCGAAATTCGAATTTTTTGAATTGAGAAATTCACCTCGACCTTTGATAAATCTGCCCCGTAGTGTATTATAATTTCTACAATTTTATTTAGACATTCTTATTATGTTTGCAAAATGATATAACATTTTTTTGTAATTGATTTAGTGTGCCAGAGATTGTAAAATGGATAGGGCTGCAATAGAAGCCCCAAGAGATCAAAGTTTTCCGGGTATTACAGAACTGTTATTTTACATGCAGAACCCTAGGCACAACTTATTTCATCTTCTTTAGGCACTTCAGTTCCAATAGAAAAAACTGGGGTCAATTAACATTAAGAACCTACTCAAATAAATTTGCACTTTACTGCTTGGCCCGCCTTTTCCTTCACATCCAAGGCTTAGTGCACAGTGCACTAAGCCCTGGATGTGAAGGATTCGTTTTTTTAGATGGGGTCAGCCACCCCCTTTGAAAGCTTGAAAGAGTCAGATGAAGGAGGCAAATAATTTAAAAACTGTAAGAAAGAAAAAATGAAGGCCAATTGAAAAGTTGCTTTGAATTAGCTATGTGATAACATACTTAAAGTTAACTTAAAGGTGAAACACCCTTTTAAGTAGGATAACAGTAATACAGCAACCACAAAATAGGGGCAAGTTAAAAATGTTATAAAAAAAAGTGAAATCAACCACTGTACAAATAGTTCCCCTTTAGACACTAGGGGCAAATTCACTAAGATGCGAAGTTGCGCTAGGCGCAACTTCGCCGCACTTCGCCACACTTCGCCAGGCGTAGTTTCGCCAGGGCTCCGCAAATTCACTAAAATCCGAAGTTGCGCACAGGGGTAGCGTAAGGTTGCGAAGTTGCGCTAGAGTTGATTCGCTATATAAAGCGAAGTTGCGCTAGCGAAGGCTAATTTGCATACGGCGCGAAATTCAAATTTCAAGGGAGGAACACGTATCTGCACTACAAATGCCTAGAAAACCTTCAAATCAGCAAATAAAATTTTTATTTTGCCCTACACATGTGCCCACTGTATAGGTAAGTTGCCATGAGTCAGGAAATGTAGGGGGGAGGAAGGGGAGCCCCAAAAAATTTTCGATCTTTTTCAGCCATCATGTAGAAAACACGCCAGCGTTTTTTGGGACTTAGAAAAAAAATTGACTTTTTTTGAAACAATCCCTATCTACTCTATTGCGCTTCGCCAGGTCTGAGGTGGCGAAGGAAGTCTAGCGTAAAAGGTATCGTTCACTACACTGCGCAAGTTAGTGAATTTGCGTAGTTTCGTCGCTAGCGAAGATTCGCCTGGCGTAAGGTAACACTAGCAAAACTACGCCAGCGTTCGTTAGTGAATTTGCGCAGTAGCGAAAATGCCAAACGCTAGCGAATTAACGCTAGCGTTCGGCGCTTCGCACCTTAGTGAATTTGCCCCTAAACACATCATGCAATGTATAAAAAAAACTGTCACTTTTTCTTAACAGTATTGTCAGAATCAGTCCCTTTTTTCCCATAAAATAAAGAATAACTTATCTCTTATCTCTCTTAACTTTCAAAGCTCACCATTCCCTCACTACATCTCTTCTCTTGTGTCTCCATACATTCCTGGCCAACTCCTCGGCTCCTCTCAGATTAACTGCTTGGTGGCATGACCCACTACTACTGCCGTTTCACTTATTAAACCTTTCTGCATTTAGAATGCCATCCCTGAATTCCTTCAGAGAGAATCTTCCCTCAGTCTCTTCAAAATTAAACTCAAAGCCTACCCATTGGAGCACTCGCGTAATACCTGAACTGAGAGTTGGCACGTCTATTGCATCACATATTTATCAAGGGTCGAATTTCGAATTGAAAAAACTTTGATCTAATTCAAAGAGATCAACCGAAATTAAGTCGAAGTTTTTTTTTGGTCGGATAGGTCCGTTTTCGGGTGAATTTGAATCGTACGAATTGAAGGAATTCATCGAATTTGATTTGAAGGTTTTCCCAAAAACATTTATTTTTGAAAGTCCACCAATTGACTCCATATAGGTTCTAGGAGGTCCCCCATAGGCTAAAACAACAATTCAGCAGGTTTTAGATGGCGAATGGTCGAAGTCGAATTTTTAAAGAGACAGTACATGATAAATTTTGAATTTTTGGTTTTTTTTCACATTTGAATCAATTTTGGACTATTCCCTAGTCGAAGTACACAAAAAATTGCTCGAAATTAGATTTTTCTTCATTCAAAAATTCACCTCGACCTTTGATAAATCTGCCACTTAATATCATCCCATTTGTGTCTGTAAGCTCTATGGGGCAGTGGACAAAAATGTGGAAGGAAGCATTCTCATGTGATAACACAGTACATAGTTACATAGTTAAATTGGGTTGAAAAAAGACAAAGTCCATCAAGTTCAACCCCTCCAAATGAAAACCCAGCATCCATACACACACCCATCCCTACTTTTAATTAAATTCTATATACCCATACCTATACTAACTATAGAGTTTAGTATCACAATAGCCTTTGATATTATGTCTGTCCAAAAAATCATCCAAGCCATTCTTAAAGGCATTAACTGAATCAGCAATCACAACATCACCCGGCAGTGCATTCCACAACCTCACTGTCCTGACTGTGAAGAACCCTCTACGTTGCTTCAAATTAAAGTTCTTTTCTTCTAGTCTAAAGGGGTGGCCTCTGGTACGGTGATCCACTTTATGGGTAAAAAGGTCCCCTGCCATTTGTCTATAATGTCCTCTAATGTACTTGTAAAGTGTAATCATGTCCCCTCGCAAGCGCCTTTTTTCCAGAGAAAACAACCCCAACCTTGACAGTCTACCCTCATAATTTAAGTCTTCCATCCCTCTAACCAATTTAGTTGCACTTAGTCTCTGCACTCTCTCCAGCTCATTTATATCTCTCTTAAGGACTGGAGTCCAAAACTGAACTGCATACTCCAGATGAGGCCTTACCAGGGACCTATAAAGAGGCATAATTATGTTTTCATCCCTTGAGTTAATGCCCTTTTTTTTTTTTTAAAAAGGTTTTTATTTAACATTTTCACAACACAACAGCACAAACACAAAGTTGCAATGCTATGACCATACAAATAAGATGACATATTTAGCGGGCAATAGTAAGTTATACACAGCAGGAGTACATAGTAAGGCACATTCCAATAGTCAATGGGAGGAAACTTAACTCAGAGGGGAATAAATGGCATTGGGAGAGTAGCTACATGAGGCAATTACCTATGTAGTCTTAGAGGGTAACCTCTGGATTGACATCCAGCCAGGGGTCCCAAACCTTTTCAAACTTCTGGGGGCACCGTCTGGCCAGATAGGTTAATTTAATAGCTGGCAGGATACTGTTTACTAACCTGACCCATTGTTGGACCTGTGGGGGAAGGGGACTCATCCACTTCATTGCCACATGTTTTTTGGCATAGAAGTACAGTGATTTTAGTAGGGTGCGGGTCTTAATCAGTGGGGCCGTGTCCTCTAGTACTCCCAGCAAGCATACCTCCGGGGCAAGAATGCCAGGTAATAGGACTTGCTCATTAATGTATTGCACTACTTCTGCCCAGTATTTATATACCACCGGACACGCCCACAGCAAGTGGAAGAAGCCTGAATCTGGAGAATTGCATTTCGGACACGAAGCGGTAGGGTTCCTGCCCATTACTTTTAGCCTTAGCGGTGTGATATACGTCCTGTGAATGATTCTGTACTGTACCATCTTATCTTTGGTGGAGATTAGATAGTCATATAACCCCTCAGTTGCCACTGCCCACATCTCATCGCTCAAGTGGGGCATGTCGACAGCCCATTTACTTCTCACTTTGTCAAAGGGTTTCCCCAGGCCAGGTGTCAGGGACTTATATAGTACAGAAATTAGTTTGCTCGGGTCTGGATCCCACAGTCTATTTTCATAGGATGAGGTCGCTGTGTTTGGTGTTAGAGACCCAAATTGTGAATGAAACACATGGCGTAGCTGGAAATACCGGAATAGCTGTATATCGGGCTGACTTGAGTTAATGCCCTTTTTTATGCAAGACAGAACTTTATTTGCTTTAGTAGTCACAGAATGACACTGCCCAGAATTAGACAAAGTGTTATCTACAAAGACCCCTAGATCCTTCTCATTTAAGGAAACTCCCAACACACTGCCATTTAGTGTATAACTTGCATTTATATTAACCTTGCATTTATCAACGTTGAACCTCATTTTCCAGTTTGCTGCCCAGTTTTCCAGCTTAGACAGATCACTTTGCAAAGTGGCAGCATCCTGCATGGAACCTATAGTTCTGCACAATTTAGTATCATCTGCAAAAATTGAAACAGTACTTTCAATGCCCACCTCCAGGTCATTAATAAACAAGTTGAAAAGCAAGGGACCTAATACAGAGCCCTGCGGTACTCCACTAACAACACTGGTCCAATTAGAAAATGTTCCATTTACCTCCACTCTTTGTAGTCTATCTTTTAGCCAGTTCTCTATCCAGGTACAAATACTATGTTCCAGGCCAACATTCCTTAATTTAACCAGTAACCTTTTGTGTGGCACTGTATCAAATGCTTTAGCAAAGTCTAAGTAAATCACATCCACTGCCATCCCAGAATCGAGGTCTCTACTTCGTATGGAATCTGTTATCTGGAAACCTGTTATCCAGAAAGCTCCAAATTACAGAAAGGCGATCTCCCATAGAAGCCATTTTATCCAAATAATCCACATTTTGAAAAATTGTCTTTTTCGCTATAATAATAAAACAGTAGCTTGTACTTGGTCCAAACTAAGATATAATTAATCCTTATTGGAAGCAAACCCATCCCATTGGGTTCATTTAATGTTTACATGATTTTCTAGTCCACTTTAGGTATGAAGATCCAAATTATGGAAAAATCTGTTATCCAGAAAACCCCAGGTTCCGAGCATTCTGTATAACAATCTTTGCCAGACCAATTCCTCTGTTCTGTAATGTGAAGGTATTTTTCAGATGCTCAATAGAGATGGCGCGAACTGTTCGCCGGCGAACTTGTTCGCGCGAACATCGGGTGTTCGCGCTCGCCGGAAGTTCGCGAACGTCGCGCGACGTTCGCCATTTTGGGTTCGCCATTGTTGGCGCTTTTTTTTGCCCTCTCACCCCAGACCAGCAGGTACATGGCAGCCAATCAGGAAGCTCTCCCCTGGACCACTCCCCTTCCCTATAAAAACCGAAGCCCTGCAGCGTTTTTTCACTCTGCCTGTGTGTGCTGAAGAGATAGTGTAGGGAGAGAGCTGCTGCCTGTTAGTGATTTCAGGGACAGTTGAAAGTTTGCTGGCTAGTAATCGTTTTGATACTGCTCTGTTATTGGAGGGACAGAAGTCTGCAGGGGTTTGAGGGACATTTAAGCTTAGGTAGCTTTGCTGGCTAGTAATCTACCTTCTACTGCAGTGCTCTGTATGTAGCTGCAGTGGGCAGCTGTCCTGCTTCTGATCTCATCTGCTGACTGCTGCAATAACAGTAGTCCTTGTAAGGACTGCTTTTATTTATTTTTTTGTTGTTTTACTACTACTACTACTACTACTATAAGAGCCCAGTGCTATTAGTCTAGCAGTGTTGGGGAGTGGGACTGGTGTGCTAATCTGCTGCTCCTAGTAGTTCAGCAGCACCAACTTTAATTTTTTTTTTTAATATTCATTTTTTTTTTATTTTACTTTTTTTTATTTTACTACCGCTGTAGTAGTGTATAAGTTGACCTTTTAGGCATTATTTGCCCTGTAGGCATTTTTTGCCCAGTGTGTTATTCAACCAACTGCCATCTAGCTGTGTGACCTTGTTCACATTCTGTCTAAATATCCATAATATTACCGTCTCCAGAAAAAACACCGGAGTGACTTTTTCAAGCAGCCATAATATATTTTACGTAATCCGTATCCATCGCTGTAGTAGTGTATAAGTTGACCTTTTAGGCATTATTTGCCCTGTAGGCATTTTTTGCCCAGTGTGTTATTCAACCAACTGCCATCTAGCTGTGTGACCTTGTTCACATTCTGTCTAAATATCCATAATATTACCGTCTCCAGAAAAAACACCGGAGTGACTTTTTCAAGCAGCCATAATATATTTTACGTAATCCGTATCCATCGCTGTAGTAGTGTATAAGTTGACCTTTTAGGCATTATTTGCCCTGTAGACATTGTTTGCCCAGTTTTTTTGGTTGCAGCCACTGAAGCACAGTTGCCAGAAAAAATATGCCATATAAATGCTGAAAATAGTCATTTTTTGCCATACGTTGACCTTGTAGGCATTGTTTGCCCAGTTTTTTTGGTCGCAGCCACTGAAGCACAGTTGCCAGAAAAAATATGCCATATAAATGCTGAAAATAGTAATTTTTTGCCATATACAGTACGTTGAGTCAACGTATGGCAAAAAATGACTATTTTCAGCATTTATATGGCATATTTTTTCTGGCCTCTGTGCTTCAGTGGCTGCGGCCAAAAAACTGGGCAAACAATGCCTACAAGGTCAACGACGTTGACCTTGTAGGCATTGTTTGCCCAGTTTTTTTGGCCGCAGCCACTGAAGCACAGAGGCCAGAAAAAATATGCCATATAAATGCTGAAAATAGTCATTTTTTGCCATACGTTGACTCAACGTATATGGCAAAAAATTACTATTTTCAGCATTTATATGGCATATTTTTTCTGGCAACTGTGCTTCAGTGGCTGCGACCAAAAAAACTGGGCAAACAATGCCTACAAGGTCAACGTATGGCAAAAAATGACTATTTTCAGCATTTATATGGCATATTTTTTCTGGCAACTGTGCTTCAGTGGCTGCAACCAAAAAAACTGGGCAAACAATGTCTACAAGGTCAACGTATGGCGAAAAATTACTATTTTCAGCATTTATATGGCATATTTTTTCTGGCAACTGTGCTTCAGTGGCTGCGTCCAAAAAAACTGGGCAAACAATGCCTACAAGGTCAACGTATGGCAGTTGTTTAAAGAGAACAGTAGATTACTAGCCAGCAAAGCTACCTAAGCTAAAATGTCCCTCAAATCCCTGCAGACTTCTGTCCCTCCAATACAGAGCAGTATCAAGCAGATTACTAGCCAGCAAACTTACTATCATCTGTCCCTGAAATCACTAACAGCTCTCCCCCTACACTATCTCTTCCAAGCACACACAGGCAGATTTTTCAGATACATTTTTGCCCTTGATCCCCCTCTGGCATGCCACTGTCCAGGTCGTTGCACCCTTTAAACAACTTTAAAATCATTTTTCTGGCCAGAAATGTATTTTTTAGATGTTAAAGTTCGCCTTCCCATTGAAGTCTATGGGGTTCGCGAACCGTTCGCGAACCGCTCGCATTTTTGCGCAAGTTCGCGAATATGTTCGCGAACTTTTTTTCCGACGTTCGCTACATCCCTAATGCTCAAGAGGTGATTTTCGCCATTTGACCCCAACAGGTAAATTAAACAAAAGTGTGCATCAAAACTGGTTGGTAACTACTCTGCGAGACTACCTGGTCTATCGGTGGTAATGCGGGGACGGCTGCCGCACTCCTGGCGGGCCCACCACGCCTTCTTTTTCTGCACGCAGAATTGTAATGGTGCACGATGCACTGCTTCCAGATTTGCTTGGCGCTATGTCTGATGTCCTCACGCATTGGTGGGAAATTCAAATATTTAAAGGGCCTACAGTCAGTGACACACTGCCCAACAAGGTATATTTTCTATAGTTCCTTGTTGTGCTTTCTTAGCTGATTACCTGTTCTGGACCTTGCCTGTCCCTGACCTTGTCTAGTTTGCTGCCTGTCCTGACGTTTGCCCGTATATGGACTACTCTCTTGGATCACGTTTTTGTACGATATTGGTGTTACTGACCCGCCCTGTGACCTCAACTACTCTTTGGTCTCCTATATTGTATTGCTCAACCCGATTGTTCCTTATGTTTGGTTCCCTTAATCAGCCAGAACTCTCTTCCTGGTTCTCTGATGTTAAGTCCTGGTGGCATCTGAGCAGGGCCGGAACAAGGAGTAGGCACGTGCTTAGGGCGCAAAGCTGGGGGGGCACCAGGCACGTACCTGCTCTGTTGCCTACCCCATGTCCGGTCCACTCACTCCCCATACAATGATTGGAGCTTGCGCGCATGTGGAAAGCAGGAGAGCACTGGATAGCAGGAGAGCAGAGGGAGACTGGAGCAAAGGGAGACTGGAGCAGAATAGCAAGAGGAGGAGAGGAGGAGAGGGAGAGGGAGAGGGAGAGGGAGAGGGAGAGGGAGAGAGAGAGAGAGAGAGAGAGAGAGAGAGAGAGAGAGAGAGAGAGAGAGAGAACAAGGGAAAAGGGCAAGAGCTTGAACTAGTTAGGGCCGCTGCCACAGTACTAGGGAGACAATGTAATGCTCCGGCAAGGAGAGTTCTAAGGGCTGCCCTTAAATAGGGCAGAGTCAGTCCTGACTGGCTGATTGCAACTACTCAGGCAGCAGCTGGGCTGGGGCTGCAGAGGCCAATCAGGCTGCAGCTGGGCTGGGGCTGGGGCTGCAGAGGCCAGGCAACACATAGCAAACAACCCTACAGGCTATATGACTATGAAGATTTTCATTCATCAAGGTCATGGTATATCTAGTATAGGTCAATCTAAAAACAACTGGACTTGCTGAGTAATCAATGAAACTTTGATTAATCAGCAAGTGCAGTTGTTTTTAGATTGACCTATACTAGATAACCCTACAGGCTGCTCACCTGGCCAAATGGTAAAGCCATCAAGCCAGAAACCCAAAGGTCCCTGGATTGAATCCCAGCAATACCTGACACCTTGTACTTGATTACAAACAATATATCATGAACCATACTGATGGCTAAACAATCCTATTGGGTTTAAATTATTAGACTTAAGGTATGATGATTTAAATTATGGAAAGAACCCTTATTCAATAAGCTCCAGATCCTAAGCATTCTGCATAATACCTGTATATGAAACATACATTGTGCAAGGTTGAACCAAAGGCTATTGATGTCGACAAGTGTTAAATGAAAAGTTTTGCATGCTGGTGGAGCAATATGTAGCTAAATACTACCTTTGTAATATCTGAACAAAATAACAAGTTGTTAGGGAGAAGTGTGTGCTTCTCTGGATAAAACAATGTGGAAATAATCGCTGGACAGACAGCTGCAGCAGCTAAGTGTACACTGGTGGGCTTATACAACTTTGACGTATACATATGCTAATTCACTTCAAGTAACCCATGTGACATAAGCCAAATTTTGTAAATTTTGTAAATATTTTTGTACTAGAATATTTTTTGTCAGTTTCTACATGAAATGGTTAAAAACGGAATTGTTACCTTTCATTGTTTTCTTTGGGGTTAACTATATGACGCACAAATTATTGTTAAGATATTTGCCCATTGGAAGTTTGTTTTTAACTTGCTACTACAGATGATGTCACATAGGCTACAGTAGTATGCAACACACTGAATTTGTAGTAAACTAAAAATATGTTTGTGTTTTATATCTAAAGCACATAGTGTAGAGTGTTCCCATTGGAAACAGTTCTATATTAAATCTATTACAAATACTCTAGAGGTAACATGCTCTTTACTTGGAGGACAATCTATGCTGTGTGTGTTCTATAAGAGAAATATTGAACTTTTAATTACTTCCCATGCCAAAAACATAGGGAATGTTCTGCCAATAGCATTATAGCAGGCACTGGCAGTAACAGACAGGGACACTTGCTCTGGCAGTCCTCGTTTGCGCCTGCGGCAGAGTATTTCCTATTCTTTTGTATTACCGTATATACTCGAGTATAAGCCGTCCCGAGTATAAGCTAAGTATAGGTTTTTGGATGCCGGCGAATATACTTGGAGACTATTCTTGGACGCCGGCGACTATTCTTGGACTCTGGCGACCGTTTTTGCGCTTGACCCGAGTATAAACCGAGGTCGAGTTTTTCAGCATATTTTGGGGGCTGAAAAACTCGGCTTATACTCAAGTATATACGGTACATTGTCTCCCAGAGAGCACAGAGGCAGGTAAATTCCTTGGTGTGTCCCTATCATATATTTTTAAACGTGAATCTTTGAACTTGCATGACCGATAAGTATTCTGTGTTGATATGTTTCATGCTGCAAATGACAATCACTTTTAACAAAGAAATGTGAGAGAAAATCAGATTCCATCTTTAACTGCTCTGATCATGCAATAGCCACACGCAGAATTCAAACTGATTATCTCGATGTAGCAAAGGCTGCCTCTTTATCCACTTCAATCAGACCCACACTATCTTGGTGCTACAGTTCTAACTATTCATATCTGAAGGCAGTGTAAAATCCATTTTAGGATCATCCCACTAGCTCAATCCAATTTAATTCTGTTCAGTTTTTCTGCCCACATCTATGGCTAAAGACTGACTGGCCAGTTAACACTTTCATTGCTGTGCGGTGGAAGCATAAAAGTGCTCTACATTGCAAATGCAAAATGATCTTGGGCAGGTAAGGGAATTAATGGGGTTGTTACATGCCTATACATATCATGGCTGGTAAAATCTGTGGACCTAAAACATGCAATATTATAGCAAATGCATGCTGAGTTAGCTTATATTTGTGCATGTCAGGAAACTCTAGATACCTCAGTCATATGGAAATATGTCAAGGCATAAAAACAGGAACATCTGGAATTTTTTAGCTTGACTTGGCATCACTGATGTTGGTCAAGCTTTAATAATTATCTACAAACCTTCAAGGGGAAAACTGCAGGATTGTTTTTAGTAACCTGCTATACTGCATATATTTGAATATGTAATTCGTCCTTGAGTATTCCTGAGCTTTTTTTTCACAGCTGATGTTCTGTATTTGCTACTTCTTTATTTGATTATACTGTACAAGAATCATATCTTCTATAGTTCCTTTAAGAAGGAGGCAGTTTTTCAATAGTCCCTGGTAGCAGACGAGATAACGGAGTATTGTTTGTATGAGGTCATATTTGTATACATCTGTATTAAATGGAATACAAAATACATCTTTCTTAACCTTTCTTTCCCAGAGGATCGAAATGAAGTTGGAGAATTAGCTTTGCCACCACAAGATTGCTTTATGAACCTATAGTTTTCTATTGTAAGAGGAACTTTCAGGGAGCTCTATATAATACAGGTATGGGACCTGTTATCCAGAATGGGGTTTTCCAGATAACAGATCTTTCTGTAATTTGGATCTTCATACCTTAAGTCTACTAGAAACTCATGTAAACATAAAATAAACCCAATAGGCTGGTTTTGCTTCCAATAAGGATTAATTATATCTTAGTTTGGATCAAGTACAAGCTACTGTTTTATAATAACTTTTAAAAATGTGGATTATTTGGTAAAACAGAGTCAATGGGAGGTGGCCTTTATGTAATTCGGAGCTTTCTGGATAACGGGTCCGATACCTGTACACCATAACCAGTATGGGGGCCCATTACTTGGAATCAACACAAAGTTATGAATCTTTGTTACATATTTTAGAAACAAACGGTGACTTGACTAAGAAACATATACTGTATGTAGGAAAGTTTGAGTTTAATCCATGTTTTTTTTTTTTTTTTACTTTGGCCAAGTTGCTTCATTTGATCTGGTGTCTTTGCAGCTCATTGGGCCTAATATGATCAGATCTGAAATATTTAGCATAAAGATCTACATAAATCTATGATTCCATAGTGCCAATCTAGATTGCCCATTTTGGAATGTACTGTATGTAGGTCTTTAAATGCACATGTTTTAACAACTTGTAGTCTGTTCAAAACAAACTGCTGCAATTTAGCACCTGTATTCATAAATCACAGACATTCTTTAAAATGGGGCCGTTTAAATACTTATATAGTTAAAGTACCATAAAGTATATTATAGAATGGCCAATTCTAAGCAACTTTTCAATTGGTCTTCATTGTATATTTTTTATAGTCTTAGAATTATTTGCTGCCTTCTTCTGTCTTATTTCAGCTTTCAAATGGGGGTCACTGACCCCACCTAAAAACAAATGCTCTATAAGGGTAAGGGCACAACTGGCGATTCGGGGAGATTTAGTCGCCTGGCGACTAATCGCCTCTTTTTGGGGTGACTAATCTCCCCGAACGCTTCCCCCGTCTTCTGCCGGCTATAATGAAAAATCGCCTGCGGCATGGCACACGCAGTGCTTCGTATTCCGAAGTCGCCCGAAGTTTCCTCGTGAGGCAGCTTCGGAATACGAAGCACCGCATGCTACTTTTTGTTACTTTTATTTCTATTCAGGCCCTATTCATATTCCGGTCTCTTAGTCAAATCAGCACATGGTTGCCTAGGACATTTGGACCCTAGCAGCTGAAATTGGAGAAAACTGGAGAGCTGCTGAATGAAAAGCTAAATAACTCGAAAACCACAAATAATAAAAAACTAAAACCAATTGTAAATTGTCTCAGAAGATCACTCTCTACATCATACTAAAAGTTAACTCAAAGGTAAACAACCCCTTTAAAGAAAATAATTGTATTCAAATAATCTGCAAAAGAGACATACGTTGGTCTCCTTATTAAACTCATCAAGCAAGTTGCAGAATTGCAGTTTATCAGTTTATGTTCCAGCTATTTGTTTGATTTCATGTCTTTGAAAAGCTTGAATGACTTGACAATGTGTAGGCACTTAGTCTCTCAGGTCTCCACCGCAGCCAAGGGAAATCTGTTTTATGTCCTCCTGAAAATCCAATTAATTTTTCTCCTCTTTCCGCAATTACCTTAAATTGGTCTTTTTTTGTTCAATCTAAAAAACAAAACTGCATTCAGTAGTTGTCTAATAAGGGTTTATTATATTTATTCCATATAGTAAAAAAAATCTTCATTTCAATACCTAAGGGCAAACATCAGGAAATGTTGTTCATGTATCTGTTGTAAACAATTAATTACCAATTAACATATATCAAGTATCTGCTTCTGGGAATGCTTCTAAAAGGCCTGTATTAAGTTAGTGGTATATGATTGTAAACATACATGTATATAAATGAGCAAAATAAATGCATAATTTCCCATGTATATGAGAGAATACTTATGCAACTGAAAAACATACATCTTGTTAGGTAAAAAGTGATTTTTGTTGTGGCTATATAGTGGTTTGTACATTTTGATTAAAAACAGCATATCTGGGTATCCAAAGAGATGACCGAGTACTGAGAGTCGTGGTTCACTTACAGCAGGAGCCTGCTAGTTCTACACGACTAAGTAGTAGGGATGACCAAAACATTTCTCCAGGTACAGTTTCTCTGAAATTCAGTTTATCAACTTGATTTCCCAGAATGTTAGCATGTGGGTGGCCATATTTACATAGATATAAATGTATCGCTTCTTTAGCGCTTCTGCCTTGTGACATTGGGTTTATTTACTGGGCATATGCAAGGAGTTTGAATATTTGTCTTATCTGGGTATGTTCCTCTGCATATTCTGGATTTACTGAGAAGTTTAAAAAAAAAAAAACAGCGTATGTGTTGTATAAATCCAATAGGTACTTTAGATTGTAAGCTTAAGTGGGGCAAGCATTTATGTCAATGTCTGGTATGGTGGTGCAGATCCTTAATGCTTAGTTGTACCTATTCAGGAGTTTCTCAAAACTCGGTATCTGTATAAAGATTAGGCCTAATGGAATAGTTATTGCAAAGGGGCCTGCATTGCTATAACTAGGGGTAGGCAGAAGAGGCCTAGGCCTAGGTTGCAACTCCAATGGCAGAACGTGATGCATACATTTTTTTTATTGAAAGCCGGAGTACGTGCTTTCAGAGCCCCTTTGTGCCCAGTGCTCAAGTGCAGAGTGCAAGGTGCTCCCCGGGAGTCCTACCCAAAGGCATGGGCTCCCATACCCAAGTGTCCCAGGCCAGGCCCAGAGACAACAAGGATCGTTGGGCTCACCTTTGCCGAAGCTAGGGTGAGCCCCGTCTTCCCCAGCCCCTCCAGCCAAAAGGCACCGACGAGGGGTTTAGGGTCTTTAGACTCCCCTTCACCTTACGGCTAGGGGGAGTCCCTTTACCCTGGGTTCCGCCGAAGCTTCCCCCAGGGCACCAATACCTGGCCTGGGGTCGAGTCCAAAAGGACTATTAACACCCAAAGCCCGTGAAAAAGATCTATGCACACAAAAAAAGACACACAAACACAAAAAAATAAGTGCAAAGTGTAATAAGTGCTGTGCCATATGTGCCAATGAAGGCTCCGGCTGGCGGCCGGTTAGAAATTTTTTTTCTTGCCTAGCCAAAAGGCCGGAGCAAAGAAAATAGTGAAAAGCAAAATGAAAAGCGTGAAGCGAGTGCTAAGTGTGTGACCCCAGTGGTGAGTCAGGCACCCCCCGTAGGGGGCACTACAACTCCGGCTTCCATAGTGCTATGGCCTCTCGGCCAGAGGATCAAGTTTTTTTCCCCTTTCTATCAGAAGGGACTGCCCCCCCATCTGACAAATCAGGTACTTCACTTGATCTTAGCCAAAAGGCCGAGAAGCGATGCACACATACCTCATTTGGTCAACTTACTTCTGTCAGGGTCCTGTAGGGGTCCCCTTACTGTGTGTGATTTTAACTGTGCATGTGTGTGCGCATAGGGAGAGGGGTGGGAGCCAAGTGTGATCAAGGATAAGTTTTCTTGGGCCCCCTTTTAACTGGGAGGCCTGGAAATTCAGCCCCTGCAATAGCAAAGTTGCACTCTTTTGTCACTACTTTGTTTCCCTGTGTGGTTTGCCATGTTCATTCACAAGCATGCGTATAATGAGCAAGTCAACAGACTCTCTAAATATGCACATGCTCACTTCCAGTGCAAGAGGCTTAGCGCTTGCAGGTGGCATTTAAAAAAAAGATTGTTTCCCCTAGCCAGAATATAGGTTTAAGTTTTTTCTGATGATAGGTGTCCAATAAAAAAGGAAGAAAGAAGTGGAAGAAAGACAGGAAGAGTTTCTGGGGACTCCACCAATCCAGTTGAATGCTGATGATGGATGCAGGAAATCATGCCCCTTATAATACAGCAACAAAAAAAGTATATAATAGAAAAATCATACAGCCTGTAACACTAATTGGCAATTTCTGAATTTTTGCAATTATTTCACATATTTTATCCTACTGTTATTTTGCTACTCAGTCGCATGTGTTATGTAACTTGATGATATCAGTTTATTTCTGATGGTGTTAGTTTTCTTTCATACTAATTAGGCTTTCATTTAAAAAGATGTAGCTTTGACACCGCTTTCACCGCCCAAATATACAAAGGAGCAATTTCAATTAACAATTCTGGTGGAATGCAAATCCTGTGTCCTAGTATTAGCCCTGATAAGGGTAGCCAAATAAAGCAGTTCGCAGACTGTACAGTTTCATTAACATACTAATAGAAATATTCATTCAGTGAAATCATGTGCTGAGAATAAAAGAATCCTTTCTTTCTTCAAAGTCAAAACCATATCTGTGTGGTATATAAGAAATGGATAGGCTTTGATCTATCCAAGGGCAAGAGCTTAAAACCATGAGCTGGAAGAGGAAATAATTCATAAAATACCAAGCTTAACGAGATTGTGGCAGAATTATCCTGATGGAAGAAAGATTGCAAATGATAAGTATGCTTTTTAGAAAGGAACAATTATAATCAATTCCCAGCATATTCTTTTATCTCAAGAAAAGGTAAAACCAGTATACTTGTATTACAGATATTGTACTAGGTCTTTAGAGGCAGGTTTCTTGGTACAAGATTCAGCAGGCCTGGATTTGTGGAGAGGCCACAAGGCCCGGCCTAGGGCAGCAGGATTTTAGGGGGCAGCATGCTACCCAACCACACCCACATTGGTTCAGAAACACTGGGGATGTGCAGGAGATATGATAGTTTTTAAAACTTCCCGTGCACCAATCCCTATTGCCCTGGTCCCGGTGATGAAAATTTCAGCAAATAAAAGGGAGGGGATGGGGCGACAAACTTTATCGAGCCTAGGGGTGCCTGCTATGTAAATCCGGCCCTGAGGGTCAGGGTACAGTTTAGAAAGAATAAAATAAGGACCAACTTGAGAATTTATATTATCAATATTATAATATCTTAAGGCTGGTATTCCTTAAACATATGGTGTTATTGAATTCCTTTGGCCATTAAAGATGTATCTAGTCTGCAATAGAATAAGATGTATACCATAGAAAAAGTGAATAATAGTGCAACAAACATACACATTACATACACATACTGACCAGAACCTGAGATAGAACAGATGATGAAGGGCCCTAGCCAGAAGAGCTTGCAATCTTAAATATCAATCATACTTGTTTTCTATTAATTGAGGCAAAAACAATAAAACTTTGCTTAATAAGTAAATGGAGGCACATAGAAACCTGGGACAAACTTTGAAGAGAAAAAAAGCAAGTTATAAGCTTATTACATATTATCTGTTGTACTGTACTGCTTTGAGTGGATCCATCAACTTTTATATCTAATGTGTGCATTATGTTGTCATTGCAGTAAAAGGCCTCTCACAATATGACAAAACTGTCAGTTGAAGATTCCGATTCTTTCCATAACCCCCCCTGAAAAAGTGAAAGACAAAAAAAAGAAATGAAAAAGTGAGCCAAAACCTGACGGCAAGGCCAAAAAGGATAAAGCAGGAGTGGAAGAGTTTGGTACTCAGAGACAGAGGGGGAAAGAAAAAGACATGCTGATAGATGAAGAGAAAGAAAATAAATAAATAAAAAAGATAAAATAAAAAAAGGTAGGTACGTATATTTTTCTTTGTATAGCTCTCCTTAAGGGCAATGCACTGTACATCAGAACAATAAATTAATAGAACAAACAGATACAAAAATACAATATGCATAAATATAAAGTAGTTACAATACAAATTAAGGGGCATGTTTACTAACATTTGAGATAAATAGCTGGAGAGATTTCTGGAGGATTCTTTCTGGAGAAATTCAGGTATGCCATTCCAAATATATGGGGCTGCAAGACAGAAGGGTTTGATGTGGGGGGTGCAACCAAGTGGTTGGTCTGAGAGGAGCGGAGGATTTGGCCAGGAACATATAGAGAGACAAGAGATGAGATGTAGTTAGATGCCAAGGAATGAAGGTTAAGAGGAGGAATTTGTAAATTATTTGTTTTTTATGGGAAGCCATGATAAGGACTTCAGCAGGGAAGGGGTCGTACCCTTTTGGATGAAAGGAGGAGAATTCTGGCAGCAGTATTTAATACAGAGGGAAGAGATGGGAGTTAGGGAGTCCTGTTAGTAGAAGGTTACAGTAATCTAGTCGGGATTGGATGAGAGCATGCATGAGTGTCTTGGCCATAACAGGTGAAAGAAAGGGACAGATTTTGGCAATAGTGCGTAGGACAAAGTGACAGGTCTTGACATTGGTATTATATGATCAGACAAAGAGAGAGAAAAGTCAAAGATTACCCCAGACAGCGAGCTGAGTTGATGAGGTAAATGAGCATGCCACCAATAGAGATAGTAAATAGTAGGACAAGGCTTAGGTGGAAAGATGATTAGTTCAGTTTTTGTTCGTTTGACTTTGAGGTGGCACTGGTTTGGTTTATCTAGTTGGACATTGTTAGGAGGCAGTCTTGGTTTCCGCTGTTAATGAAGGGGTGGATCAATATATTTGGGTATCATCAGCATACAGATGATAATTAAAGCCAAATGAGTGGAAGGGATCTCCCAAAGACAGTCTTGGACCAAGGACAGAACCTTTGCAGAACAATATATTTGGGTATCATCAGCATACAGATGATAATTAAAGCCAAATGAGTGGAAGGGATCTCCCAAAGACAGTCTTGGACCAAGGACAGAACCTTTGCAGAACCCCTGCATTAAATGGCAAATTGTAATAGCCTGTATGTTGAGACTCATAAATGGGTCACTAGTCTATTTAAAGAGAATATATACCGCATTCACAGGCAACAGTCCCCCACCCCTTTAAGCCTCACACATAATAGAACTCCTCCTTTACTACCTTCCATTATGAAGTGATAGATGCTGGGACATGGTCCCTTTGGTTTCCATAGTGGTTGGTGCACAGATTCTCTGGAAAGCAGAGGAACTTTAAGGGGCAAATTCATCAAGGGTCGAATATCGAGGGTTAATTAACTATTAAATCCTTCGAATCGAACGTTTCGAAGGATTTTAATCCAACGATCGAAGGATTATCCTTCGACCAAAAAAACTTAGCCAAGCCTATGGGGACCTTCCCCGTAGGCTAACATTGGGTTCGGTAGCTTTTAGGTGCGAACTAGGGGGTCGAAGTTTTTTCATAAAGAGACAGTACTTCGACTATTGAATGGTCGAATAGTCAAATGATTTTTAGTTCGAATCCTTCGATTCAAAGTTGTAGTCGAAGGTCGAAGTAGCCCATTCGATGGTCGAAGTAGCCAAAAAAACACTTCGAAATTCGAAGTTTTTTTCTTCTATTCCTTCACTCGAAGTTAATGAATTGGCCCCTAAGTCTCAGAATTCATTGAACAAGTGTTATGGTTTCATTTCAATATGTGGAATCAGGCATGTTTGTTTAGAAAAAGTGTAATTCATATCCTGGGTCACAGACTGATCACAAATAGTTTTGAATGCATAGTGGGAAATGTAATTTAAGTCATGAATGGAAAAAAATTTTTACACAATAAAATGTTTGCATTTAGCAATGTATCAAATTGTAATTGCACATATTGCACTTTTAGGGCAAGCTTGAATGTTTTGAAGCAAAAGTAACTTTTTCAGTAAGGCGTTTTATTACATACACTGTGCACTGGTGCAGTCTTTTTTCCACTGGTGGAAGTGGTCACTAAACAATTTCTGGGTTCTCTAAAGCTATGTTAAATTTGCACTAAGACATGAATTTTATTACATTTCTTCAGGGGTGCTGCTGCCATGAGGCGAGTTGAGAAACTAGCAGCCCGGAATTACCAGGGTTGACAAAAAGCAAGAAATTATTCAACCGAAAATCAGGCGGCAAGGAAAAGAGAATGCCTCTGCATTCTTTTGTTTTAATTTACCAAGGTTTGGACTTCCAGAAGGTTCTGTAATGGAGACTAACCCTGGTAGTCTAGTGGTGCGGCGGGGACGTCGCCACGCTGCTCCTCTTCTCTTGTGCCAGCTCCTTCCTAGTGATGACATCAGCGCGCAATGGCGCGAAATTTAAAAGTATTAAAGGGACATTTCTACTGTTTCTCATTGCCCGTGATAGGATTTGATTCCTAGTGGTTTCCTGAGCCTTGTGCTAGTTCCTGTTTGTCTGAAATCTGTTCTGATCTCCTGTGTTTGACCCGGCCTGGCTTTTGACTTCTCTGACCTCTGAAAACCTGACCCTTGCCTGAAACCGACTTTGATTCCGCTTGTCCCTCCTGATTGACTTCCTGGTTTGACTCCTGCCTGTTGTTTGCTAATGACACACCAGGCTGAGTCTCAACCTGGTGAGGCCGTAGCCATGCACAGTGAAATGTTTTTTGCAGCAGTCAATCACTCAAACACAGTGGTTGTTTAAAGTTATCATCATTAGCTCCCTACTTTGCTCAGGACACCCTTAGCTCATAACAATGTTACAGACATAGGAAAACAGAAGAGGCTTTCATCACACAGTAACCACTCTTCTATGCCAGGAGGACTCCAAAGTAAAAGAAGAGAAACTATTTAGTGTTACTGCAAGTAAGTTGGTTCTCCTGTACCGGTTCTGTTTTGTCCTCTTATGAAAGCCTTTTCTGTGAGGCATAATGGCATTGCACTTTGGCGACGGACTACTTGCAAGGGTTGCAGCAGCAGCATTGGTGCTAAATTACGATTTGTGAAGCGGCAGTGATTAAACTGACGAAAACACTTTAGCTTGTAAAGTAATTGGGTCTTTGAATTTTTTTTTTTATAGGAAAAGAACCTATCTGAGCACTGTGAAATAAAGCAGGAAGATGATCAAACAAGGTAAACACTAGGCTTTATTCCTTATTAAATTACTAATTTGGCCCTGTTGCATGCTTAGTCATTTTGCTGTGTAATGGTTTAACCCAACCCAACCCAAAAAATCTTGTTTGATATTAATTAGACTAGCGCCCCACCAGCTTTTTCTTAACCAAAATACTAATCATCATTTTCCAGGTGCAGACACTAAGTGCAGCTAAGCAGTCGCCAGTGGGCCACAAGTCTAACATTACTGATTAGCAATACTTGCATTGCAATACTTCAAGGTGCCACTTGTACTTAAACTGATTTTAATTTTAAATTTTAGTTCTGTGATTGTCAAAGTAGAACCTGATGAAGATGAAGACTCTGCACCTGCAAAAAAAAAAACAAAATAAAGGGAAAAAAGAGCAAGACAAGAGGAAGCTGCAGAACTGTCAAAGTAGGTTTGTCATTGCAGTAAAACAACTAAACTGACCTATCAATGTAGCATCAACTAAAAACTATTCCCCCTACTCTGGTGTGGGCTAACAGAGTGCTGGATATGGGAGAAACAATAGTAATTTAATTTAATTTTTTTTTAAAAGCCCCCTATCAAGCAATCTGGAAGAAGAAGTGAGCAGAGGCACTGTTATGCATGTGCCCCAACATGACAATCCAGGGGACAGAGCACTCTATAGGGGGCTTTTCTTGATAGGGGGCTTTTCTATTGATTCACTCATTCAGAGTGTGGGCTCTCTTAGCGTGAACCTCCAGTGGGGAAAATTTTGTTAAGTGAACTTTACATACTTTAGTAATTATTGTTAGTAGGATTTGTGTATATACACACACCCACATACACACACACATCCCTTGCAACTTGTCAGTATGCCTTTGACAAACCTTATTAACAACTTGTCAGTATGCCTTTGACAAAGCTTATTTACAGGCAAAACATGCACCAAGCAATATCACTCTCTACATCAGTGATCCCCAACCAATAGCTCGTGAGCAACATGTTGCTCTCCAACCCCTTGGATGTTACTCCCAGTGGCCTCAAAGCAGCTTATTTTTGAATTCTAGGCTTGGAGGCAAGTTTTGGTTGCATTAAACAAGATGTACTGCCAACCAGAGCCTCAATGTAGGTTGGCAATCCAAATAGGGGCTACCAAATGGCCAATCACAGCACTTATTTGGCACCCCAAGAACATTTTCATGCTTGTGTTGCTCCCCAACTCCTTTTACTTCTGAATGTTGCTCACGGGTTCAAAAGTTTGGGGATCCCTGCTCTACATCATACTACATGCTAATTAAAAGGTGAACAACTCCTTTAATACTAAGGTTCAAGCTAACAGACCCCACACTCTGAGTGAATAAATAGAATTTTTCCCCAGTGCTGCCTTTGGTATGACAAGAGTAGTTCATTTCAGGGAGCTTTGTGGTCCACTTATATGGTTTGAAGTTTAAGCAGGACAATTGGTGCAGTTTAAACCATGGCCTGAACTATCCAACCTATCATTGTATTGTTTTTTATAAAAAAACAAATGCTCTGTAAGGCTACAAATGTGTTGTTATTGCTACTTTTTATTACTAGTCTTTCTATTCAGGCCTCTAATATTCATGTTCCAGTCTCTCATTCAAATCAATGTATGGTTGCTAGGGTAATTTGGACCCTAGCAACCAGATTGCTGAAATTGCAAACTGGGCAGCTCCACCACTTCATGAAAGTGGAATAGATAAAACCTGACAATTTAGATCTTTTACCATGCATTATAAAAAAAAAAAAAAAGTGAGTGATTACACTCTTAACATCACTTCATTAGCCACGTACCTTGAAAAAGCAATCACAACTGTAGTAAAAAAATAGTTTATATCTTAAATAACTAGAAACAGTGAAAGGTTTACTTTGAAGTATTGGTGTTTTTCTCTTTCCAACAGAATGTTATGCCGCATTCGTTTTGTATTGTTAAATAGTGCATAACAACAGAATGGCATCCCGAACAAAACTGTAAACTGCCTCAATAATGGAATAAAATAAAATTGCTTACAGTGGGAAATGTGACAAAGGGAAAGTTTCTGTTGGTGAGACAGTGATGAGCCGGCTCTGCTAAAATTTGTTGGAAGAGTCATACCAGAGTAATACCTGCTGAAGCTACATACAGGAATATATAAATAGCATTACAGGTATGGGAATTGTAATCCAGAATGCTCCGGATTTTGGGGTTTTCTGGATTTGCATAATTTGGATCTTCATACTTTTAAGTGTACTAGAAAATCATCAATAAACCCAAATAGGCGGGTTTTGCTTTCAATAAGGATTAATTATATCTTAGTTTGGATCAAGTACAAAAAAAGGAAATAATTTTTAAAAATTTGGATTTAGATAAAATGGAGTCTATGGGAGACGGCCTTTCTGTAATTTGTAACTTTATGGATAAAGGGTTTCTGGATAACCGATCCCATGCCTATATTTTGTAACCATAATTCTTGTGACCCATGCTTTCTGATTTTGGAGTGTCATTAGCGGAGGGTTCGGGGCAATTGCGTTGAGCTAGTGTTCAGCTTATAATACTGACCGCCAATAAATTAATTATACGGCAGGGGGTTAGAGCGCTCCAGCTCATTTCTTCTATGTTATGTTGATTACAAACTATTGTTTCTAACTGTAAGATACAGTTTTATACAATTTAAACAAAACAAAGACAGGGTAGGACTTCACACTACACATGATCCTTATTCAGACTGCACCCTTGATAACAGAGGCAGAAGACACTTGCCACAACCAAACCCAATGCATTCAGATTTGCCTAAAAACTGCTTCACGTTTAGCCAGTTTCAGACACAAAATATGTAATATGTGCTTCTCGAGTGGTGTGTTGATCTAGTCTTGGTCACAGCAACCGTCATCTGCATACTTGTGCCAGTTACACCAGGGTAAGGCACAAGGGCCTAGTAAACTACAAATGAAAAGAAAACACAAGAGAAAGGAAACAGAGAAGACATAATGAGTTGTTAAACCCTTTCCAGTGTGATTCATATGACATTCCCTGCAAAGCCTGCTCTCTGTTCATTTTTTTACCTTCATCCTGAAGGCTTATTATTTTCACTGGGAGTAAATGCTTTTCTAAAAACTAATAGCAACGCGGTGGTGTGAGGCATTAAGGAATGAATATGCCACTGAAGGCAATGTGCATACATGCACAAATGACAAACACTGCACACAACAGCCTTTCAGGAGAAAGAATAGCCTTCAATTTTCAGATTCGATAGACGTGAACTGCTTGTCATTTTTTTCAATTCTGTTTTTATTTTTCTTTCATTTACAATGTCAGTCCTAGCTGTTCTTTTCTGTTTTCAGATGTTGGTTAAGGTGCGGTATTGTAGCACTGAGTAGGAAGAAAGCAACATATTTTGAATTTTGCTTTTTCTGTATTTGCTTAACATTTGCATTTTTACAAAGATTTGCTGTCCTACAAAATGTTAAAGATTTTGCTGGGTTTGCCAACATAATAAAGCTGTCCACAGAGTTATTCTGGACTGTCAGTAGTGATAGACAGGACCTGGGGCAAAGTGTGTTTCCCCATCATTTTTGATCTGACTAGGAACTCTTGAAGCAACAGTATGAAAGTGTTTTAAAGTAATAAAAATATAATGCAGTGCTGCCCTGTATTGGTAAAACTGCTGTGTTTTCTTTAGAAACACTACTATTGTTTATATAAATAAGGTGCTGTGTAGCAATGAGGGCAGCCATTCAAAGGAGAAAAGGCTCAGGTTACATAGCAGATAAGCTCTGTAGAACATAACGGTGTTATCTGTTATCCACTATTTAACCTGTGCTATTTAGCCCTTTTTCAGTTTCTGCCATTGCTACACAATATGTTTCTGAAGCAAATAGATCAGTGCATTATATTTATATTACTTTCAAATACTTACTGTTACTTTTCCTTTAAGCTGTTTAAGGAGTTCTAAACCCTAAAAATAAAAGGGCTAAAATGCCATATAATATATAATATTATATAATATAATAAACTTTTGCAGCAGCCTAAAGTTTCAGTTTCTCAATAGTAGCAATGCTCCAGGTCTTCAAATTTGTCACAGGGGGTCACCATCAGGGGCGGAACTACCGGGGGATCAGGGGGTGCGAGTGGGCCAGGGCCCACACCCGCGCAGGGCCCCACGGCAGTCCGCGCGCCACATATTCCTGGCCAGTTCCGGGTGTACGGAGGGGGGCGGGGGGCCCGGCTGCGCGTCCTGGCTGCGCGTCCTGTGCCAGGGCCCGTCCCCCCTCTAGTTCCATTTCTGGTCACCATCAGTCCCGGACTGGCAGTCTGTGGGTTCTGGCAAATGCCAGACAGGCTGCTGTAAGATGCCATAGAAAGTGACTATTAAGTGAGTTGATTTGGGCCTCTGTGTACTAGGAATGCCAGGGCCTATTTTGAATCCCAGTCCAGCCCTGGTCACCATGTTCAAAGGCACAGACCTTCCCTACTGTTGGGCTCTGGTTGCTTTGGGCTGGCACAGAAGCCAAAAACATGATGCACATCATTTCTAGCCTACCTCTTTAGTTAAAGGGGAACTATCACGAAAATGAAATTTAATATAAACTTCAGCATACTGAAAAAAGTAATAAAAAATAATAATGTTGTGTTTCTGAAATAATCAAGTTCATCTTCACTATACAGAATATTTAATTGATTGTATTTACAAAGTTTCTCATTTCAGTATGCTGAAGCGTATATACAATTTTAATTTTCGCGATAGTTCCCCTTTAAGCTTTAGATATCCTTTAAACATCATCCCTGTCCCATACAGATTAAACTACATTGATAATATGGGCAACCAATCCAGGAATACAGGAAACTTTGGCAGTACTGACTGCAAACTGATTACATTTGAATTCAGTGAGATCATTGCCTTTGGACAAAATCATACTGGTCATCAGTGAAGTGTCTCAATGCCATCTAACTTCATTCCCAGAGATCCCTTTTGCCTATAGTATTGTAATGTCTGAATTATTTTTGTAATGTACATGCACATGTTATGTAATAAAGGTTGCAGAGTTGCACATTTTAATTGAAAGCTTTCTCAGAGGATTGCTCAGGGCCTTGTCTGATCCAGTTGGCCAAATGTATTGGCGCAATCCCATGTCTGAATTAGCTTGTTTTATGTGTGGGGGAGATGTTAATGTGTGGCATTAAGTTTGTGGCATTAAGTTAGGTAACTAGTTGGTATGTATACGTTTGTATAGACTTTTCCAGCCTTTAATTTAATTGGGAGCTGCTATCTGGTTACTTTTCCATTGTTCTGTTGTTAAGCTGCTGTGGGGGAACTGCTGCGCTATTAACTGATTTTTTCAAAACACTCTTTCCCCTGACAGTATCCCTTTAACTTTGACAACTGGAGAAAAGTCTACGGGGGGACATGTTTCTTTTAAAGAAACTTTAGCTGTAAATATGCAATTTAAAAATATCAATCTATCATTGTATTGCAACTGTATTCTGTTTACAAGAGAAAAGACAATATGTTACACAGAATTCTCGTTTCCAAATGCTAGCCAACAGGGTAAGCTATGTTATGGAACTCTTTGTGAGGATTACTCACCCTGGTGGCCTACTGGGCCGGCGGGGACTCCCGCCACACCGGTCTTGCTCCTCTGATGCTCCGGTTCCTAAGGGCGCGCACGGCGTACCTCCTTTCTATTTATAGGCACAGGTGCGCTGGCGTCATTACTCCAAGGGCGCGAAAATCAAAATGGTTAAAAGGCGCATGTGGGCTTGTGATCATTGGCCGTTATAGGTTTCTTGTTCTAAGTTCCTGGGTGCGCTATCTGTCTGCTTTTTTCTGTGATCTGATATCCTGTTGTGACCCCTGCCTGTTTTGGACGTATCCTGACCCTTGTCTGGTAACCGACTTCACTTATCCTATATCCCTTCTGATTGATCTCCTGGTGTGACCCTTGCCTGCCTGACTTCATTTGTACTCTGCCTGCGCTGACCTGGCCTGATCTGACTTTCTGTCTACGCCTTGTACCGCGACTTTCTGCCCAATAGACTTTGCACTACCGTTGAGCCCCTTTGCTTGTTCAGAACCCCTCGCTTTGCACCTCTCTTAATAAGACCTGCCGGCATCCCTCTAGCTGATGGCTCCTCCCGAGGTGAAAGGTGGCTGTTAAAGGTGGAAGCAAGAACTGAGAACAGGGTGCTTAGCATCGGTTCTGAATTTAGGGTGCCAACCGTGACACTCTTCTTTTCCTAATTCCATTCTCTTTGCACCACTACATCCCTCAACCCCGTCATTTGGAATTGTCACTATTCCTTTCACACCTTTTCTTTGAGGTGAAACAATAAACATACATGTTGCTCCCTTGGGTCTGAAGTTTTTCTAATACGTTGCCCCATGTAGTTACAGAATTGATGCCAATACTCCTATATCAGCAATAATAGCATGTTTAAGTTCAAGTGTGTTTAAAAATAAAGCAACTTATTTAATTTCCTAAGACCATTTTGTAACACACTGTCCATAAGAAAGGATCCAAGTTGGCCTCTTTAGACCTCTATTAATTATATTAATTATACTTCAATTCCTCTTCAAGGTCTACTGTCCAAATTCAAATAATGGCAATGTTGAATTTCTCCTAGATATCTGCATTTCATTCAGGGCTGTTTAGAGGATCTGTGACTTTGAGAGTCATTTGCGTTGTTAGCCAAGATGTAACACAGCTGTGGATAATGGCTGAAACTTGCCAAAGCCACGCAGGTCTAACAGCAGGCAGTGAAAGGGTTTTCGGATGGTTTGCACAAGTTTTTATTCCATTTCCTTTTGTGTTGGAGGCAGCAGAATTTGACTTTTTCTTTGAAGCTTCTGGGCATTGTTTCTGGATTATAAAGCAAAGGAATTATTATCTTTGCTGTTTTATAGCAATGCTGAGATAAAAGGCTTTCAGCAGATTCAATATCAAGTCTGACAAGATAGAATCGGATGAACCCCAGATCATACAGGTTTTTCTAACTGTAAAAGAGAGGAAGGCAGAATCACAAAGCTAAATCCTAAGCATCAGGAGAAGTGTAATTAGCTGCGCCGTCTTCCCTCGTTCAAAAACCTCCGAAAAAAAGTTTAATTTGTAAAGTAGCATTTCTGATTTCAGAATGATTGCATTTGTTTTCAATATCCAATTACAGTGATGAGCTGATTACAGTATGTTTTACAATTGGACCATCTGATTTTTCTAAATGTGTGATAAGCAATTTTGCCTTTTATGCTTAAAACATCAATGTGCTACCCAACATACAACTTACTTTTACTTCTGCAAAGTAAAAGGTGCAATTCCAAAAAAACCTAATAATTATGTAATGCTTATGAAGGTTCTCAAATGCGAATGAAAATGTTTCCTAACTACTTCTTGAAATAAAGATATGTGATTAGGCAGCTGTGCTAGCTTATATATTTTCATAGATTCACCAATGAGATGCAGGAGCAAAATATCCAGCTCTTTATGCACTTTAAGCACTTTATCCCTATCCTTTTAATTTAAAGGCATACTTTTTTATTATTATTAACTAGAGATAATGAGCTTTGTATAATAAACCCCCTCCCTACACCCCTTCACTGTGACTTTTTTGCCTAAGCCCATACTACTTTGCAAGAACTGGAAAATTGAAAACATGAAGCTTTTCTGTTTCAATTTGCCCTGTTTAGCTAAAGAAATAAAAAAAAATCTTGATTAAACCAATAAGGAAAAGAGATTATACTAAACATTAATAGGTATGGTCAAGACCATGATGAAATTTTAAAAAAAAAGTCTTGCACAAGAGAAGGCTGGATGCAGCAGAGTTGAGACTATTTTTTGTGTAAAATAAAGTTGCTGTTAGATTTATAGGCAAATATCTCCACTGGCACATGCTAATTATTTAGGTCAAGTAAGAGATAGAATGGAATGAAACATCCATAAATGACCTAGTTAAGTAAATCTTAAGGTTTGTTATTGAATGTGCTTGAGCTGATGATTGCACTTAAAGGAAAACTATACCCCCGAACAGGTCCGGACTGAGAATTAAAATAGGCCCTGACATTTCAGGTACACAGAGGCCCACTCAGCCCACACAGAGGTCCAAACAGCCCCCACCAGCCCACTAGATACTGACTTTCTATGGCACATTATAGCAGCCCCTCTGGCATTTGCCAGAACCCACAGATTGCCAGTCCGGGCCTGCCCCAGAACAATGTAGGTCTCTATAATAAAATATTGCATAAAACAGCTCATATGTAAAGCTCTGCTTCATGTAAATAAACCATCTTCATAATAATATACTTTTTTAGAAAGAACCCCTGCTGCTGCCAGCACAGACCTTTAGCTTCTTCTATGCCCGGCATATTTTCAGTAAAGAAGTGCAAAGCTGTTACTGGCAAATATTACAGTATGTCTATATAACAAAAGACGAGGTAGAGCAGACAATGGGAAACAGTTTTTTTAATAAGACTATAGCGCATAGTATTTTTCTTATATTTTTGTCCAGTTTTTATAATTAATTAAGGTATGCAATTTATGAAATTGAAGTTATTTCCTTCTCAATTAAATGGCTACTAGTATATCAGGCATATCGCAGTAAGGATTTCAGATAAAAATCTTTTTGATTATGATCAACAGCAAAGACTGTGATGCCAGGGTTAATGGAACTGTTACATTATGAATTCCTTTTCTCCTTCCATGTGGGAGTAAAAAAATATAGTCTGCACTACAAAATATCATGCCACCAGCCACTACAAAATCTGCCAACGATCTTCCCGGGAATTGTAAAAATATCCTGCAGATGGATCCGCAGAATGAAAGCTTTAACATAGCCCAAATCCATCTTGTCTTTTTTTTTGTGAGAGACCGTTTGTCTTATGGATGTGTCCCAGCAGGTCTCTGGAACTGTAATAATGCTTCATATCCATTTTGGCAGGTGGGAGGAAGAAAAGTACGAAGACGGCATAAAGTGGACGTTTCTAGAACATAAAGGCCCCTTTTTTGCTCCACCCTATGAGCCATTGCTGGATAATGTGAACTTTATTATGACGGTAAATTAATCATCTTGAATGCCATTAATCAGTGGTCTTAATGTTCTGTGTAATGATCTTGCAAACTACAGTTTCTTGATCCAGGTTTCTCTGGCTGCAGTATCAGGTAATGATAAAAGCCTAAGCTCTTTCTCAATCTGACCACTGGCCATCTGGGACAAAAAGTTTATGACAACCGTTAAAAAAACAAATTGGTAATGTTTGGAGTGCAAATAACAATTAAGTGAATTTCACATTATTTCTACAATAATAGAAAATCAGTGAAATAGTCTCACTTCTTATGAATGGATTCCTGTAGTGAAAGAACACTTTCTTTTACAAGTTTGGACCTGACTGCTTTTTTTTATTATGATTGGGTGATAGCTGTGAAGAAAGCCCATGGTTCTCCATTAAAGGGAGAATGCAGAATTTTCTCTTAAACATCTTCATATATTGTCTGATAGTTTGCTCTATTTTATACGGTTAGTTCCTCCTACTAATTGTATGGTACTAGATTAAACAATGGCGACATGCAGTTTCGGGTATCTGTACAGCTCATACATTTTGTTTCCCAGAAAATTTTCCCATACATCACTTTCAGAACATTCCATCTTGTTGATTGTGTACCTTATTGCTGTGACATCCAGATTATTTCTAGGAAATTTTTCTTTCTGAAAAAAGATGTTCCGCCTAAATATTCGGAAGGGGTTTATTTACAGTGAGAGCTGTGAAGATGGGGAATTCTCTGCCTGAACCAGTTGTACTGATACATTAGATAGCTTTAAGAAGGGGTTGGATGGCTTTTTAGCAAGTGAGGGAATACAGGGTTATGGAAGATAGCTCATAGTACAAGTTGATCCAGGGACTAGTCCCATTTTGGAGTCAGAAAGGAATTTTTTCCCCCTCTGAGGCAAATTGGAGAGGCTTCACATAGGGTTTTTTGTCTTCCTCTGGATCAACTGGCAGTTAGGCAGGTCAAAAAAAAGTTCAAAGGTTGAACTTGATAGACGTGTGTCTTTTTTCAACCTAACTTACTATGTTACTATGTTACCTACAAGTTCAAACCACCCTCCCCTCAGAAGATCTGGAATCCATGTCATTGAGGGGTAGGTGGCACTTGTGCATGGGCAGGAAGTCTGTTAGTTTGGAACCCACTGGATAGGCCCACTCTGGTGATGTCATCCATACACTTGTAATTTGAAAGACAAAAGAACTCATTAGAAGAGAAGCTTAAAGATTTGTTGTTTTCTTTTCCTGTAATTACTAGCCAGCGATTATGGAATTTTGTGCCTCATTAAACAGATTAATACAAATTGACTTCTAAAGGGAGGAACGCAGCAACTTCATCATTTAAAATGCTGATTTATGCATTCTGTTTTGCTTTGTAACATGCCAGTCTAGAGTAATGATAGTATACATCCAAATCTGTAGTGTGTTCAGCTAGCTTGACTATGTGAGTGCCACATATCCCTGCTTTTCTGAAATGTAACCTTGACACTGCATATCCCATGGTGTAGATCTGAAGTAGTGTTCTGCAGTTGCAGCAATAAACCATTACATGTTGCCTTCAAGAAACACACAGACAAATGTGCATTACTAGACTGTTAGTTATAGCCACTGAGTCTTCACAGTAGAACCAGCTTAAAGGGATACTGTCATGGGAAAAAAAAATGTTTTCAAAATGAATCCGTCAATAGTGCTGCTCCAGCAGAATTCTGCACTGAAATCCATTTCTCAAAAGAGTAAACAGATTTTTTTATATTCAATTTTAAAATCTGACATGGGGCTAGACATTTTGTCAATTTCCCAGCTGCCCCCAGTCATGTGACTTGTGCCTGCACTTTAGGAGAGAAATACTTTCTGGCAGGCTGTTGTTTTTCCTTCTCAATGTAACTGAATGTGTCTCAGTGGGACATGGGTTTTTACTATTGAGTGCTGTTCTTAGCTCTACCAGGCAGCCTATCTTGTGTTAGGGAGCTGTTATCTGGTTACCTTCCCATTGTTCTTTTGTTTGGCTGCTGGGGGGGAAAGGGAGGGGGTTGATATCACAACAACTTGCAGTACAGCAGTAAAGAGTGATTGAAGTTTATCAGAGCACAAGTCACATGACTAGGGGCGCTGGGAAATTGACAATATGTCTAGCCCCATGTCAGATTTCAAAATTGAAAAATGTTTGCTCTTTTAAGAAATGTATTTCAGTGCAGAATTCTGTTGGATCAGCACTATTAACTGTTTCATTTTGAAAAAATTTTTTTTCCCATGACAGTATCCCTTTAATGCTTATATTGCATAGCCTTGAAACCAAAAAGTAAATGATGCTGACCATTATCTAATGGATTGTGGGTAGAGGCATGCAATGCAACACCATTTTTCAGCAGATTCTAGCCATTCTGTTACTGGACACCATTAATTTTGCAACAAAATTGCTGAGGTTGGATTCTGAAACCCATTATGTTCTCTTGTCAGTAATGAGACATGATCAGCTTTGCCTTTAATAACATGATTCACTCTGAACTGCGCATGAATAGAAAAGTGGGGCAAAGTAATTAGACCATACATTTAATAAAACCATATAAATGTAATGAATGAAATACCAAACCTAGAACTAACTCCAAGGTTCCGGTCTAGGCCTGCTCTTCTGCCTGTAGCAGTCACCTTTGGCTTTGGGTGGAGCCCTCTGCTACTCAGATGTCGCCAGGTCTTAATGGGGGAGAACCAGGGAGAGAGTTCTGGATGAGCACGGGAACCAAATGTGTAAGGATAGGACGGATGAGCAGTTGACGTACTCAAGAAACAGGTCGAGTCGGGGTCAAAGGCCAAGGTCATACACAATTAGAACAATGCAGTACCAAACGGAATCAGAAGAAGTAGAAGTAGTCAAAACAGGCAGCTAGAAGGTAGTCAGGGACAGGCAAGATGTACAGGACAAGAACAGTATCGGGAACAAAAGAACCTTTACAATAGGCAATTTCCAAAAGGCTCAATGTAATGATGTCCCCCATGCTGCTCTCTTAAACTTGGAAGCGAACGGCACGGTCAGCTCCTTACATTATGCATCGGCGCCGAGGAGGAAGGATGTGGCACTCGTCCCCGCTGTAGGTGAGATGGGCGTCCCTGTCGCACCACTACTGAACTACCAGGATGAGTTCTTACAATAAATTGAGCAATAAGTTTGTTTCTGGCCATTTGTTACAGGTTACAGGAAGAAATGGCCAGTTTCCAAATGTTGGATCATGAATATACAACCAAGGAGATCATTCGCAATAATTTCTTCATGGATTGGAGAAAGGTAACCTATGTACAGTCACCAATAAACTGCTACCGCCCTTTTACAGAACACCAAAACTTCTAAGGCTGTAGTTTAAACGTTGGGATCCACCCCATGATTGGGAATGCAACCAATTCTCTAGTTATATTAGAATAGTGCAAACAAATATCTGTCTGTTATAAGCTAGACATTTATGTAGAACAATAAATTGGTAATACTGACACATGAAAGAAGATGAACCATGGCAAAAACACCTGCAGTTTTTTGTGTCACACTAAACACTCAACATTTTGGGGGAGGTATATGTTTAGTGTGACATAATAAACATAATTGGTTTTCACTGAGGTTCACTACTTCTACAGAAGTGCCCACATTTTTTCATTGGTTTGCTCCTCAGCCATGGTACATTTACCCTTGTTGCAACCAACTCCACAAAACAAGAGAAACACCTAATAAATTGCCTATGTTTGCATAATAAAGAGGTGCAATCCATGGAGTCCATGTTTTCTTGAGAGTAGAAAATCTTTGGGGCTTCGTAAGGCAGCTTACTTTTATGTTCTACAAATGCTACTGTGTATGCATTTGAGTATATGCTAAACATAGATATATAGATTGATTACTAATTGATTACTAATAGCATCAATGTTTTGTGATTCCAACAAATATCCAGTAACCTTTTTGAATCTGTAAATACTCTTACAATGTAATTTCTTACCCTGGTCTGCCATTTGTACTGCAAAATAGATCCTAGAGAAAAATGAACTGAAACGTTGAGAATATAGGTGGTATTGAATAAATTGCCACTTCCCTCCTTTCTGATGAACTTTGTTAGTTTCTTGCAGCATAACGCAAATTATGCAGCATGTTTTAGTCTTTGAGAAGGAAAACCAATTTTTCCCAAGTATGATGAAGTCTGTGTAGATGCAAAGGTCGTTCTTTTCAGAACTGGTTTATTTTTCTTTCCAGGTGCAGACCTTTTTACGTTCTCAGATCTCTGATGTTCTTTGTCATATAAATGAAAAATATGTTCAACCAGCTGTGCAGTGAGTCTGGTATCAAATAGGGCTTTTTTTTCATCTTTCATTTTAGGGTTTTCTGACTTGAGTGTTTATTTTAAAGCTTTTCAGGGCTTGACACTTTATGATCGATCCATACTGTAGCATTTATTTTTCCACATGCTAAAAAGGTCTCTGTTATTTTGTGGATTGAAGCAGCTGTTTTCATACCTTGCTAATGTTATTGTTAATTAGCTCTGCCTGTTCATATATTAATTTACAATCTGTCACCTGTTACATGTGCTATATTACTTTACTAATGGAAAGCTGTGTAAGGATGTATTCCGCAGTGAGACATAGTATTGTGTGCTGTTTTGCCCCAGTAAAAGCAAGTTAAAGGAAAAGTAATATAGTTAAAACTATAAAATAAACAATAAGGTAGATTGCTCTTTGAGCAGTTTCACAAACTGCTTTAAAATTGTGCTTCTTGTCTGTGAGTTCCATGAAATTGATTTGTTGTATCTACATGCATGGATGGTTTTAGAAATCTAGAGCAAATTCTCCCAATACTCAAGGTGGTGAGTAATGTGGTAATGGTTGTGACATCTGGTTTAATGGCTCTATCAACAGTAGAATTAGTAAGAGATAGGAACATGCTGCAGTAGTAGGTTACTAGAAAAGATAAAACCTTTGCCTAGCACCATGCTATAACTCTTGTGGCCTGCACCTTCGACAACAATCTTCAACTAACAATTGTGTTGGATAATCATCCCTATTTCTATCTCTGTGTGTGCTATGTGATCTAAGTATGTCATACCTCCTGTATTAGCACTTACTACAACAGCTGGGCTGGGATAAATGACAAGCTAGTATCTTTTTTGTAAGAGCCAAATATAATCTCTATCTTTCATCTTTTGACCTGTTTGAGATTTTTCCTGTCTTCATCGTCCTTCTATTGATGATACTACTGCCAGTTCAGGGCATGATTTCACAGCACGCCTGTTGCCAGACATCTGCTTTGTTAAAACTTGCTTATAAAAAATGCATGTAGTGCTTTTCTTTTCCGTTCCTTCGCTTCTGTCCTCATATATTTTTTACATTTTGCCTTTTCATCCTAAATGACTCAACTGTTGCCAATTATGAAAAGCATGACTGTTACAGAGAAGATATGGAATAGAATAATGTAACTCGTGCAATGCTTGGAAAAGAACTTGGTTGGCCAAAACAACTGAGCAGACTGCTACGGCAATGACCAAAATAATATTCTCACTCCTTACAGGGGACCCTTCACCCAACAAAAATAATTCCAAATCTTATTTTATCATGTTAGTCAAGCAAAATGAACTTTAATTAAACTTTAAAAAATATTTGAATCTTGTTTCCTTCTGTCTTGGAATGAATAATTATACTGTACCAAGCAGGCAGGAGCCATTTTGTGGACACTCTTATTAAGACAAGCCTTGTATCATCTCAGAATCTTGTTAGTGCACAAGGACCTGATGTCCATCCCTATGCACTAGTTACACAATGAAATGGTGAAGAGAACAGGGGCAATGTGTGGAGAGCACTAAGTGCTGAATGTAAAGTGAAATAATTGACTGCCCGCCTCTATGCCTAAGGCATAGAGGAGGGGCAGGCAATATTTGATTGACAGCTGAGTTTACAACAGCTATGAATGTTTAAATAAAAAATTGGGTTTCACGTTTAATTTGAAAAGGACATATATTATACAGGACATATATTATACAGCTTTTTATGTCTGGATGACATGTCCACTTTAAAGATGAATTTTTAGACATCTAGCTATGCACAGGCATGAAACTCAGTATCTGTCCTCTGCTTTTGAGGGAAGGACCTAGTTATTTTCTTGTGTATGGGTAAACAAGAACAAAATCAAAAACAATAATGATGAAAGTACTTTTAGAACTATTTTTCTCCATTAGAAGTATGCAAGAGGCAATGTTTTATCCTGCTTCTGCACACACACTGGGAAATTACTGGACCCTTCCCTAATCTGTCTTCCCTTCTGGACATGAGAAGCAGAGAGCTGATTGTGTGTATCTAGCCTTAAAGTAAGCACAGCCAGCTTGGGACATTCTAGCTCTTGATAAATAACAGCACAAATAAGCTGACGGTGAAGCTGACAGTTACCACGATCCCAAGATGTACTAAACAACTGAATTAATTTTATTAAAAATGTTCTCAAAAGCTGGCCACACACACTCACATTAATGTACAGTTTGAGCATTTCCTCACCATAACGTATAAGCCGTTTGTTTGTGGGAATACAAGCAATATGATCAAACTGAGCACTACAGTTGACCAGATTTTGCATTTTTATGGAGGTCAACCTCACACCTTGAAGCACATAGTCTATGTAGTGACGTGACCAACAGGTCCACTGCTTTTAGACTGATCAGTAAAATGAGGCTTTCCAATATACCCTCTATTGAGATTAGCCTTTATTTAGACAGCCAGCCATGATCTTTTTCCATTTCAATGGTGAGCTAATTGAACTGTCTGTATCATTATAATTTGTTTCATCTGTACATAACAAAAGTGTAAAACCAGACAGCCTGCCATTCTGACCATGTGCCATCTTGCATTTTAATAAGCAAGGGCCAATAATGCTCAGAACAGATGTGTTGGTTTAATACACGGAAGAAAAAAGCAGCACTCCAGATATTGAAAGGGCTATTGTGAGGCGGTAGATATATTTGACAATATTTTTATGATAACTTAGTGTGTGAAATAGGGATTTGATTTCCTTTGCTGGTCCCAACCCTAATCAAATTTTCATGCTTTTATGATGTGCTTGGCGACTCCAGACAAAATAATGTAATGCATCTAATCTTACTCAAAGATTTCTGGCAGTTAAATGATTTTATATAACACATGCTTGCCCTTATCAAAGTGCTCCCAAGCTGTAAATAAATGACTTTGCTAAATGATGGTAGAGAGACTCACACTGTGGAAGGTCAGTCACATTTAGGGGGTAATTACAGTGTTTCTGATTATTATTCCTCTCTACCTTTGCACTAGTGAGAATTATTTGGAATTGTCAGCGTGTGTTAAAGGAAAAGTATATTTGTTTTTTAAGCATCACTTGAAAGTTAAGCTGTTAGAGCTCATCTAGCACTTGAATAAAACAAGTAGTCTGCTGTTTCTGGAAGCTCAAATGTTATTGAGCACAAACAGCTTTCAGTATCACATTCAGAAAAACATCCCTTGCTGTGACAATTTCCTTCCACAGACCGCAACAGAATAGTGCCACCATATTTGCAAAAAAAAAAAAACATGTTTTGATGGCAATAATCACTGAAGGAAACCTCACCAAGAGACACAAGTGAATCCTTTCAACAATCCCACCAATTGGAAGGCTAATCAAACCCATGTGCCATACTAATAGGTGATTCTTCTTATTAATGGAAGGGATTCCCCCCCCCAAAAAAAAGTGGAAAAGTGGTCTTGGGATGAGCACATTTTTTCAACAAGTTTCGCTGTTAAAATGACTCCGAGAAAAAAATGATGCTCGTAAAAAAATGTGTTGCATTTCGGTGAATTTTGGGCAAAATGGGTCAAATTCGTCCATCCCACTGATCTAGCGTAATTTTTACATTAGATAACAGAATAAAGTGATGAAGGATTGAAAAATGTGTTTCCCAGGGCAGCACTCAGATCTGTGATGATCTGTTGGAGGAATGATGATGAATTTTGAACTACAGAAAATAGCACAAGTACAAATCAATGGGGTCTCTTTGTGCCCGAACACTGCTGGACCTTCATAATTTCTACCTTCAAGCTGATGGGTTTGTAAAGGTTTTATTTCCCTGTGTGTGTGGAGGGGAGATAAAACACGCACTAAAAGATTGCTGGCAACTAGGCATGAGTGCATTTTTTCACCTGATACAATAAACCTATGCTAGAATTTTGCCATGCACCTCATTTCACTCAAAAAAAAAATAGGAGAAAACACGAGAAAAACTCCAGTGTATTTGGTAAGAGAAAAAACTGACTTCAATGCATTTGAGAGAAAACACCCATTTATTAATTTACTCCATTTACATGGAGAAAAAAAATTCCATTGACTTCAATGCATTTGGCGCAAGAAAAAAGTGGGATAAAAATCACCTACTGACTTAAAAAATTTTGCTCATTTTTTAAATTTCACAAATTTTCATCGAAACGAAAACACGGCAGTTTTGCTAATCACTACTGGAAACCACAAGATAGGTCAAGATTTCCATTTCTATTAATTAAGCCAGAGTTAAATGAAGGCCCCTCATTAACTCGTGTGTCTCCTGCTCTCTGGGAGGCAGATGTGGTAAACGTTTAATAGTGCCCATGAACTAGAGTAATGCTTAGAGGCCCATTTATCAACATTCTAATTGTATTGGTTTTAGAGAATTTTGAAACCACAAATAAACTAATTTTCTCTAGAACCACAAATGGCATATCATTTATTAAATGATTTGAATATAAAAAGTATGAATGGAAGAAAAAGCTGAACGATGTGCTAAAAAATACAAAAAATGATAAAACCTCTAAAAATGCACGTTTTTTGGACAACTACTAGTGAAAAAAATCCACAATCTTTTAAAAGTCTGAATAGCTAAAAAAAAAAAAAAGCCCAATAGGATCCCAGTGACTTCTATAGGACTGTGACTGCCTTTACTTGGAGAATCTTTGTATTAGAGCTTTTGTTTTTTACACTACATAAATCTTGAATTGTTAGTTTTAGAGAAGTGAAAAAAAACACAATTTGTGAAAACAATTGAAATGCAGATATTAATAAATCAGCCCATTAATGTGAGGATTTCACCCGCCCAGTGATTCGCAAAGCATTTTTGACATTCATTAAATTTGTCAACGGTTGTGCAAGTAAATGGATGCAACTTATCTGTAGATTAAGTACTTTGTCAACATTAAGGGGCCCATTTACTTAGAAAGGTAAGAAAACACTGGCACAGCATGGGTTGCTTCTAGCAGGGAAATCCCTTGCTCATTTATTGCGGATGCAACGTTTCGGGGCGTAACCCCTTTGTCAAGCATACAGGATGTTCAATGAGCAGAGTATTTAAAGGATTACAAATTAAGCTCTAATTGGCAAACATAATTACTTTGAAAACTCAAAAAATTAACAAAAATTAAAAAATTAAAAAGCGAAAAAAGATAGAAAAAAGACCATAATTCAGAGGTGAATAATATCAGCCAACGAAAAAATATTCCATCAAACGAAATAATTGTCCATGGTAGTGTAAATGTCTTTCAATAAAAATTGTGAAATATCCTTCAAAAAAAGTAAAGTGTCCATGTGATAATACATAATTATTTCAAATTACCCCACTAGCATTTAAAAAAAATAATAAACTTGGCTTAATGGGCAAAAAATTTCAACATAATATTATGAAGTATCTTTCCAAGTAGATTAAAAGTATCCAAACAGTGTACAATTGTTGCTATTACCCCTGGATCGTTTGTAATTCATCCACACCAAGGTACCAAACACGCAATACAAAGTTTTTTTACGTGTGATACCAAGGACGTAATTTATAGCATAAAATGTCCATGTGGATTACTGTATATAGGACAAACGAGCAGGGCCATAAAATTAAGGTTAAACGAACATAAATCTACCATCCGCACCTACCGTCCACCACCAGTTACCACAGGGATCCACGAACAGAAAGAAAAATTTAAAGGTGAAACTTTACTCGCTAAACATTTCCATTCTCATGCCCACCAACTTTCCCAACTACGGTGGCAAATATTAGAAAAAGTTAGTCCAAAACCAGGCATGGATTTAAAGAAAACACTGCTCCAGAGAGAGTGTTATTGGATCTGGTTTTTGCAAACACGCCATCCAAAAGGGTTAAATGACGAATTTATTATGAGTTGTTTTTTATAAGCATTGTGTATTAATTATAATTATTTTTCCCTTTTAGATAAGCTATCTGCCGAGCTATGCCTCAGGGAAAGGTTCTCTTCTCTCCATTTATGTAGGGTAAGATAGAAGTGAATTGTTATTAATCTTCAAATAAGTAAATATTTAAACTTTTTTATAGTTAACATACCAATTGTGTGGTTGATTGAAAATTTCTTAAAAATTTTTATTATATTGTAATTTTTATACATTTTGCACTAGCATTGTAATCTTAGTATTTATTGTTACTTGGTGCTCCCTGAAAAGTAATTTTATGTAATTTATGGAAAATGACACATTGTATATGCACTTGAGATTAACACTGTTTTGACACAATTGTACACTGTTTGGATACTTTTAAATCTACTTGGAAAGATACTTCATAATATTATGTTGAAATTTTTTAATAACAGATGAGGTGTCACACTTATTATTTACACAGCAACCAAGAATACCATATGTGTACTTTTGGCCAAAAGTACACAAAAGTTTAGACAATCCCCCCGGGAGACCCATTGTTTCAAACGTGGGCTCACTATGGCAATCTCCGGCCATTTACATTGATATGTTCCTCCAACAGGCTTTACCTTCGCTAAAACCTTGCCTTACAGATACCACTGAATTTTTAACACGACTAAATAGCTTGAATCTACCATCTGATAATTTTCTGTTATGTTCCTTGGACGTCAAGGATCTTTTCACTTCTATACCCCACTCTGAAGGCATTGATTGCATGCGTGATTATTTGTCTGATTTAAACCTCCCTAATTATAGGGTTACATCCATTTGTCAATTACTTGAGTTGGTTTTGTCCAAAAATTATTTTACATATAATGAAGAATATTTTTTGCAACTGCAAGGCTGTGCCATGGGTGCCAACATGGCACCCGCATATGCCAACATATTTATGGATAAGTTTGAAAAATCGTTTATTTTCTCCCATCCTATATATAACCAATTAATTTATGAATACATGCGATATGTGGACGATACGTTCGTTTTTGGACAGGGCCTCCTGAGACGTTAAAGGAATTTGTCTGTCACTTAAACAGTGTCCACCCTACCATTAAATTTACTTGCGAATCAGATCCCTCTAAATTACATTTTTTGGACGTGAATATTCAGGTGGTGGATGGGGTACTGACTACTTCGTTATACAGTAAACCCACTGATAGAAACAACTTGCTTAGACCTACTAGTTACCATCCACCAGGTGTATTTAAAGGGTTACCAAAAAGCCAGTTAATGCGGGTAAAACGGATCACATCCACACCTGAATTATTTAAATCAGATTCCCTGACTTTGGTACAACGCTTTGCAGAAAAAGGTTATGACCAAGCTGCACTTATGGATACTAGAAGGGAGGTGGAATTGATCCCTAGGGAAGAGGCCCTCGTTAGAAAACCAAAAGGTAGGCCTAAAATACACAGAATTCCCTTTATAACTTCGTATGGTACAAATTCCAAAAAATTTAGGAATATCATTTTGAAACACTGGAATATCCTAAGTACAGATCAAAAATATGGGCACCTGTTTGGCTTACCACCCCTATTTTCATATAGGAGAGGCAGAAATATCGGCGAATTGATAAAGAAAAAACCAAAGAGAAAGCAGGGAATGTGTACACTTTTGGGGACCCAAAGGTGTGGAACATACCCTTGTAGAAATTGTGGTCACTGCAATGCTATTACCCCTGGATCGTTTGTAATTCATCCACACCAAGGTACCAAACACGCAATACAAGGTTTTTTTACGTGTGATACCAAGGATGTAATTTATAGCATAAAATGTCCATGTGGATTACTGTATATAGGACAAGCAGGGCCATAAAATTAAGGTTAAACGAACATAAATCTACCATCCGCACTTACCGTCCACCACCAGTTACCACAGGGATCCACGAACAGAAAGAAAAATTTAAAGGTGAAACTTTACTCGCTAAACATTTCCATTCTCATGCCCACCAACTTTCCCAACTACGGTGGCAAATATTAGAAAAAGTTAGTCCAAAACCAGGCATGGATTTAAAGAAAACACTGCTCCAGAGAGAGTGTTATTGGATCTGGTTTTTGCAAACACGCCATCCAAAAGGGTTAAATGACGAATTTATTATGAGTTGTTTTTTATAAGCATTGTGTATTAATTATAATTATTTTTCCCTTTTAGATAAGCTATCTGCCGAGCTATGCCTCAGGGAAAGGTTCTCTTCTCTCCATTTATGTAGGGTAAGATAGAAGTGAATTGTTATTAATCTTCAAATAAGTAAATATTTAAACTTTTTTATAGTTAACATACCAATTGTGTGGTTGATTGAAAATTTATTAAAAATTTTTATTATATTGTAATTTTTATACATTTTGCACTAGCATTGTAATCTTAGTATTTATTGTTACTTGGTGCTCCCTGAAAAGTAATTTTATGTAATTTATGGAAAATGACACATTGTATATGCACTTGAGATTAACACTGTTTTGACACAATTGTACACTGTTTGAATACTTTTAATCTACTTGGAAAGATACTTCATAATATTATGTTGAAATTTTTTGCCCATTAAGCCAAGTTTATTATTTTTTTTAAATGCTAGTGGGGTAATTTGAAATAATTATGTATTATCACATGGACAGTTTACTTTTTTTGAAGGATATTTCACAATTTTTATTGAAGGACATTTACACTACCATGGACAATTATTTCGTTTGATGGAATATTTTTTCGTTGGCTGATATTATTCACCTCTGAATTATGGTTTTTTTTTAATCTTTTTTCGCTTTTTAATTTTTTAATTTTTTGTTAATTTTTTGAGTATTCAAAGTAATTATGTTTGCCAATTAGAGCTTAATTTGTAATCCTTTAAATACTCTGCTCATTGAACATCCTGTATGCTTGACAAAGGGGTTACGCCCCGAAACGTTGCATCCGCAATAAATGAGCAAGGGATTTCCCTGCTAGAAGCAACCCATGCTGTGCCAGTGTTTTCTTACCTTTCATGTGGATCTTGATGTAGCCAAACGCCTCCTTCACTGATCTGGGATTCGATTTGATTGGGAAGGCCAGGGTGTGCTAGGGTAATTTCTTTTCTGGCCCATTTACTTAGCCCGAGTGAAGGAATAGAGGAAAAAAAACTTCGGATTTCGAATGTTTTTTTTGGCTACTTCGACCATCGAATGGGCTACTTCGACCTTCGACTTCGAATCGAACGATTCGAACTAAAAATCGTTCGACTATTTGACCATTCAATAGTACTGTCTCTTTAAAAAAAAACTTCTACCCCCTAGTTCGCCACCTAAAACCTACCGAAGTCAATGTTAGCCTATAGGGAAGGTCCCCATAGGCTTTGCTATCTTTTTTTGATCGAAGAAAAATCGTTCGATCGATGGATTAAAATCGATTATCACTCTTACAAACTATTTTTCGTTCGATCATTCGATCGAACGAATTGTGGTAAATCCTTCGAGTTCGATATTCGAAGTTGAAGAATTTCAATTCGGCAGTCGAATATCGAGGGTTAATTAACCCTCGATATTCGACCTTAAGTAAATTTGCCCTTTAGCATTGTGGGCATGGGATTAGAGAAAAACTTAAACCTGCTAGAGGCCTATGCAACCAAAAGCATTATCACTGTGCAGGTCTTTCAAATAGATAAGTTTATTCATTTAAGACATCTAGGTGAGTTGATGAAGCATTTTTTTTTTCACAGGCTTCTTCAAGTTTAAAGGGGGTTTATTTACTAAAACTCAATTTATCTCATACTTTTAGTAAACCAAGCTCAACTCCCATCCACAATTTTATCTTATTTATCAATAAAATAACTTGGAAAAAGTATCACTTAATTTTTTCGGGTTATTGGCCTAAACCCAAATTAATGGACGAAACCCAGCGCAGATCACAATATTTTCAAATTGTAAAAAGGAAATCTGCCATTGACTTCTACATGACCTTGGAAAGGTTTGAGATGGCGGATTTTGGGATTCAGACTTTTTGCATCCTCCGGATATAGTACATCTCTAAAAATTTTAGCTTTTTTTCCCTCTAGAACTTGAAATTTTTGCCCAAAATACCTCAACCAGAAAAAATTGAAGTTTAGTAAATAACCCCCTTAGTGTTGCACATTGCAGCATATGCTATCAAAAATCCACCCAGACTTTGTGCACTGCCTAAGGGAGGAACTCCACGATGCGTTTGGTGCCGACACGTCGCTATGCAACGAAATGCTGAGTTTTTGTTATGTTTTGGGTAGTGGAGAATAAGTAGAGTATAACAGTGCTATATTAGCAGAGTGTCATGCAGCCATTACACAACAGTAACTTTCACTTTCCCTTTTAAGCTGTAAGGAATGCACAGTATGTCTGAACACAGTGACATCTACAGGCCATTTGTATAAACACCACAGTTTTCATCTGACAGTTGGATAAATGTAGTTCTTACATTCGATTATCCTTCATCCTGTTTCTTCACAACAACCGACACATTGCATGCGTTTTGTCACATGGCGACGTGTCTGCACCAAACGCATCGTGGAGTTCCTCCCTTAGTTTGGTAGAAGCCTTTTTCAGCATAGTACAACAGAGGATCCCTCAATACCTTGTGCAGACAGGTACTTCCCTTTCTGATAAAGGGGGATTTGATTGCGGAGATTCCTGATAAACCCCATTCAGCTTGAACCAAAATTAAAGCAGTAGTACACTTTTATCCATTCTGTTGAATTAGCTGTTTTTTTTTTTCCCTTTTTTTAAATCATGTCTAATAAGTGTGCTAAACCGGCCCAATCGGAAAAAAAGCCTATTTTATCTGGGGATTTAGAGACATATATCCTATAGGAAAATGTGCTTTGTGAATATATGAAAAGGATTGATGACTTATAAAATATTCCCTTTCTTTTTGCACAGAGAGACATTATTTATTGCTGCATGCATTTTGAATTATGTGGGTCAAAGGAATTACTGGCTGTTTGCCACAGAGTAAGCATCTGGGATCATTTACCTGTCATTGCATGGCAGATGCTGCTAGCAGGTCATTGCAAAGGGTATTGTGAACGCTGCATATACATTTATATAGTGCCTGTTCTTTAAAAAAGAAAAAAATGCATCTTTCATTTTAATTGCTATAGCATAAAACAAAGTATTGGAAAACAGTCTCTTAAATACAATACAAAAGACAAAAGCCTTAGCTTCTGACAAATGCCAGTAGTGTAACTATAGAGGGAGCAGACTCTGCAGTAACAGGGGAGCCCAGATGCTCTCCTACCTGTGGCGGGGATAGCAGAGAACTAGGCAGCACGGGGTAGGGGAGTGGGCGGAGTCTAGGCAGAGAGTTGGCGGAGTCATGGCAGGAAGTGGGAGGGAGGATGGGGATTGGAGTGTGCCAGGCCCCTTTGAAGATTTTTTTTGCAGGGAGGCCTGACTCACTCTAGTTACCCCACTGACAAATGCTGTAAAATATGCCACAAATTGTAAAGGAAACGGGTTATTCACCTTTAAATGAACTTTAAATATGAAGTAATTGGTTTTCATTTTTAGATGGAGCAAGAACAATTCATGTGAATTTTACAGCTGTGAATACAAAGAGCTCAGTTGAGCTGACCATCAACAACAAGCTGGCACCTGTTTTGTCTGGGCCTGGTTCAGAACCAACAATTCCAGCTGGAGGGTGGTGGTTGGACATCGCTGATGTATATAATGCAAATATCTAACAATTGTTATTTACAGTAAATGGTGTTTAACTGTCTTTTCCTTGATAGTGGTGCAGTGGTAAAAATGCAACGTGTGCCATATGCTAAGCCTAAACATAAATTACATTGAGTAAATCTTAGAGATAGGTACCTATTGTAGATTTAGTGACTAACCATATGCTAAAGCCAAGAAACAACGGATAAATAAAAGTTAAAAAAAAGAGTTAAGAACAGCTGACACAAGTAGTATTTTGAGTGCATTTGAAGTTAACTTTGGTGACCAGTAGTTTTATGATTGACTGAATCTACATAAGGGTCTGCTCTTTCAGTGGAAACAAATGCTCATTAGTGAAACAATCAATTCGCTGGGCAGAAAGCAGCACATCACGTCCAGTTGACTTCTAGTTTTGACTGTAGAGCCAAAATCATTTTTGAATTTGCTTGTGCAAAATGATTTGTGTGCCAAACTTGGCGGAATTCTAAAAGTTTTGGTGATTATAAATAAACTGTATATCTGAAAAACAATAATTTTAAATAATACAGGGATATTTAAATGGAAACAAGACACAAATTAATTTTATTGTAACATTATAGGCAGTAAGTTCTCCATCACTAATTGTTTCCCTATCTTCCTTTAAGTAAACAACTGATTTCTGGGTTAATTGTTATGATGTCTTAAGATCTGGTATGTAAACAGTGCCCTGGTATATAAGTATTGTTGCCTATGGCGTGTCGCAATTTTCAAGAGCAAATGCAACTACAGAAACGCTGTAGAGTTGAGAGATTTGTAATTGCCTGCCAGATGTACTTTTTCCTTAAGAAACCATGAAATTGTAAGCACAAGATGATTTATGCATCTTATCTCAATAGGCTGTCCAGTTCTTCACCCCCACTTTGTTTTGCAAACACATTTTCTGCTGTTATGCCTTTTGAAGCAATTATCAGGTTTGTGAGAATTGTGCAATCATTTACAAATGATGTTCTAAGTTGGCTGCATTAAATCTTTATCCATTATGTCTGTCCTTAAGTAGAACTTTAAAGGATTGCTCAGTTGGGTCTGTTCTTGTTTTTTGTCCTGTAGCGTTAAGTGGTCATCACCCTAAGTGGCTGAAATGGCTCCATGGTGCTTAATATCAGAGCTAAATGTTTATTCCAACAGAAAAGTTACTATTTATTCTGTCTACTTTTTTTTTTTACAGTGTGGTCAGTTTGGTAATCATTTAAGACCCATTTAAAGGGTAAGCAAAGTCTAAAATAGAATAAGACTAGATATGCTGTATTTTGTATACTAAACATAAACATGTACTTACTGCACCACAAGTTAATCAATCAAATGATTTATGCTTTCAAAGTTGGTCACAGGGGGTCACCATCTTGTAACTTTGTTAAAATCTTTGCAAGACCAAAACTACGCACATGCTCAGTGTGGTGTGGGCTGCTTAGGGATCGTCATAAATGATCAAAACAGGGAAACAAACAAAGCTGATTGATGACAAAGCATGGCTGGGAAGTAAGGCGGGGGATCCCCCTGCTGTTCATAAATATGATTGTTTCCCTGCAAAGCAGTTAGGGACCATCTGACAATTCCTATCCACAGCAGTAAATGAAGGGAGAATTTCACTGCATACAGTCAGGTTTCTTATAAAAACGGTGCACATTTTTAAATTAAAGTATATTGGAGATAGGTTTCTTTTTCATTAAAGAAAGTAAAAATGGGATTTTATTATTTTGCCTTTACATGCCCTTTGAAATAGAGTTTAATGTATATAACAGACACCATCATGATCTATTAAGACTGCAAATAAGCCACCCCGAAGCTTAGTAAATGTCTTGTAGCTCATCAGTAGTTAGTTGTTAGTATAGTACAAATGTAAAAACATTAATATTACCATTACTTTTTAAGCCTATGGCATAGACATACGTACATGCAGAAAACACTGGTGGTCGAAATCGTGTCTGTCCATATGTTGCTACATGTAATATTAATTAAGGAAAAACACACTGTAAGAACATGTGCTTGAACATTCTTGCACTGAGGTCCATTAATATGGTGTGCAACATAAATGATACTTTATTGAGTAATATTACAAGTGGTGCCAGGCTGAGTGGTATTTGGCCTTTGAGAATTAAGGACCAGAAGGCAACATGCGGGGCATTCAGTCCTTTGCTTCTTCATATCTGCTGGATGCACCCAGGTTGTATATAAAATGCCTTTGATCATGTATTCTATTTCAGTCTGCTTAAAGAATAAGTAAACCTTTAAAATAATTGAATGTAAATTTGATGAGGGTGCTATTCTAGGCACTCGCAGTATACATTCATTATTTATTTTGTTTTTATTCCAAGATATTAAAGGATACATGTACTGTTAATATGAATGAATTTTGTTACAACAGTGCCACCTGCTGGTCATTTTTCAACCATTCTGACCACAAAGTAGTCAAGGAAGAGACTGCTCTAATGTTCTTCTGCTTAGGAAAAATATTGTAATCTTTCTCAAATCTATCCTAAGCAGAAGAACATAAGAGCAGCTTCTTTATTTCTCCCGACAACTTCCTTGACTACTTGGTGGTCATACTGATGGGAAAATGACCAGTAGGTGGCACTGTTATAACAAAATTCCATTCATATTAACATTACATATATCCCTTAAAGGAACAGTAACACCAAAAAATTAAAGTGTTTTAAAGTAATGAAAATATCATGTACCGTTGCCCTGCACTTATAAAACGGCTATGTTTGTTTCAGAAATACTACTACTATAGTCCATATAAACAAGCTGATGTGTAGCAATGGCGGAAATTGAAAAAAGGCTATATGGCACAGGTTAAATAGTGGATAACAGATAACACCATTATGTTTTACAGAGCTTATCTGCTATCTGCTGTGTAACCTGAGCCCATTCTCCTTTGAATGGATGCCCCATTGCTACACAATATAAACAATATTAGTGTTTCTGAAGCAAACACGCCAGTTTTACCAGTGCAGGGAAACTATGTATTATATTTGTTTTACTTTAAAACACTTTAATTTTTTGATGGATGTTACTGTTCCTTTAATATCTTGGAATAAAAACAAAATAAATAATGAATGTAAATGACAAAAGTGCATAGAATAGTACCCTCATCAATTTTACATTCACTTATTTTAAACGTTTACTTATCCTTTAAAAAAAGCGCTGAAATGATACATGTTTATGTTGACCAGTTAAATAATGATAGTTTACCTTGCAATGCACTGCATTCATGTAATATTGTGTATAGATGTGTATTTTAATATTTTGCATGATATCTTTTAAGGAGATGACACTGGCAGAAAAGATGGTGATTACTGACCTGGCCAAATGTGAGTTTACTGAAGTGTTTACTTACTACAAGGGAAAAATTGAGGAACAAAAGAATAAATCAAAAGAAGATAAACTAGTAAGTACTAATTACTTAATGGCAGTAAAGATTTTATCTCATTTTAGTCTGCCGAGATGGCTTAAAATAAAGGGTTTTGGAAGAGCTGGAAATCAATTATATAACATTAAGGCACGTTGCCACTCTATAGATAAACAGTATGTGCTCTATAATTGGGGGAGGGGGGCAGTATTACTTCTACAGTACACAGTTAAAGCAAATGTCTTTAGGATCAGTAACATGCCTTTCCACATGCAACTGTATTTTTCCCTTTCCCAAAGATAAATGGGCTCAGTGTTAAAAAGTTGCTGGAATTTGTGAATTTCAGGCTATATGATTAATAGCTTTGATTACAGCCAGACTAGATAAAGCCAGGCACTGTGTGCTTTCTCAAACGAGCTTTGCCAACGCGGCTAAATCCTGACGAGCAGCAACACCTGCCACTTAATTCCGCAGCCCATCGACTGTTCTCTGTCCATGGTTTTCTAATGTGTACAAATGTCCATAAGGAACTGTGTCCAAAGCTGTAAATGTGATCTTATCAGGGCACTGTGAAAACAGGGGAAGATCTCTGCAGAGAAAGTGTGTGACCGAATTACTAACACATTCTTCAGCTCCAGACTACAGTAGCCAAGTGCATTCAAGTGTACAGAAGTCAGTTACAAAGGTTACTAAAGGACCATGGTAATATTTTCGATTTAAAGGACTCCTGTTATAGCTACATGTTCATATATTATTAGAAATAAGAACTATACACATTTTTTCACTTTGTTTCTGTGACTGTTGCCAATTCAAGTCATAATTTGTCTTGCCCAAAATGCTATTTTTTTAATGTTTACTTGCATGGGTGGATTTTCATTACGGCTAGGGAAGGCTAAGCCTTCCCAAACCTTGTTGATGATAAAGTATCAAGAGAAGGAAAAAAAAACTAAAGAAACAGCTTTACTTCCCCTCAAGTCCCAGGATAGCCTCAAGAAGATTGGCTAGGCTAGTGGAAGAAATTTATAACTTCCGGCAGCCTAGTTAATCTCCTAGTGGCCGGACTGGGACTTGCACTTTAAAAAGAGTATAACAGATTATAAAAAGAGAGAGACAAATTAATACTTAAGAAAGAAATACAGTAACAGCAACTACCAATGTGAAACTAGTAAAAGGGTAAAATAAGAAAAATGAGAGGGTACATGGGACAGCAGAAAAGGGGGGGCATCCTGAAAAAATGCAGTGTCAAATCCAACCCCCCCCCCATTCATTAAAAACTGTGTTTTAATGTGCCTGGAGTATAAAAATAAGCACTACACATACTATATACTCGAGTATAAGCCGAGTTTTTCAGCATCCAAAATGTGCTGAAAAAGTCTACCTCGGCTTATACTCGAGTCAGTAGCTGAGATTGCAGTCACTTTTAATCATTCCTATACCAACAGTTCACTTGGGGAGAGACTGCAATATCCCACAGCACCCTCTGTTGGTTATTTGAAAGAATAACAGTGACTGCAATATCACACAGTGCCATCTGTTGGTTATATGAAAGATTAACAGTGACTGCAATATCACACAGCGCCCTCTGTTGGTTATACGAAAGATTAACAGTGACTGCAATATCACACAGTGCCCACTGTTGGTTATACGAAAGATTAACAGTGATGGCAATATCACACAGCACCCTCTGCACATGGCAGTGGGACAGTGGGACAATGCACACAGTAATCCGTTTGGCAATTCTCTGTCACCATCAACTTTGCAAAGAAGTCCGGTTGATCTCTGGGGGGGTCGCTTTGGCAGAATGTGCGCTGCTGGGAGACAGGGCTGTAGTTGTGTCTAGGCTTATACTAGAGTCAATAAGTTTTCCCAGTTTTCGTAGATAAAATTAGGTACCTCGGCTTATACTCGGGTCGGCTTATACTCGAGGTATATACAGTAACCATCTTGCCACTAGTGAGAGACAAATAAATGTTTTGGCATTTTGTTTATTTATTACTGGGGTACTAACAGAGGCTCATTATAGAAACTAGAATAGCTTCTTGTATTCACCTACCTGCCACAGATATTCATTTCTAGAGAGTTGATTGGCGAATGTGACCTGTTTCAATTTACCAAACATTTGCGAAACAGCAACAAATTTCATTGAAGTCTATGTTTTTTCACCTATTGGAGTCTATGGGGCAAAGTCACTAAGCGCGAAAATGCGCTAGCAACGGCTTCGCCGCACTTTGCCACATTTCACCAGGCATAGTTTTGTCAGGGCTGCTCAAATTCACTAAAATCCAAAGTTGCGCCCAAGGAGGCGAAATGTAGCGAAGTTGCGCTACTGTTAATTCATCAAGCAAAGCGAAGTTACGCTACCGATGTCTAATTTGCATATGGTGCCAAGTTAAAGTACAATGGACGTATATGCAGCATAAACTACATTACACTACATAAGCATACATCCCAACATTTTGGAAGTAAAAAGAGGGACAAAAATTTTTTGGACACACCCCTTTCTATGGCCACACCCCCTAATTACCATGTTCATTTTACAAAATTTGGTAGGTTATGAAAGTTTGAAAATATTTCTCCTTATCTAAACTGTTTTTTTGTGTCTCACAATTGTTACAAAGTATCTTATTTGCACCTGTTTTCTTTTCTTTTTCTGGCTGTTCAGTGCAGAGAAAATAGGGACTTTCCAGTACAAATGAGGGACTGCAGGTTGAGCGGTCAAAAGAGGGACTCCCCCCGAAAAAGGGACAGTTGGGAGGTATGCACAACCCTAGAAAACATTCATTAAATAAAATAGAGGTCTTATATTGCTCTACACATGTGCCCACTTTATAGTTTAGGTGCCATATGTTCGGAAATGTAGGGGGGAAGGAGGGTACCCCAAAAAAAAATTTCGATCTTTTTCAGCCTATCACCCTGAAAAATGCTGGTGAAGTCAAGTCTGGAGCAAGAGGTAACGTTCAGTAAAATCTGCAAATTAGTGAATTGGCGTAGTTACGTCCCTTCGCCAGAGCGCAACTTCGCCTGGCGTTAGCGCTAGGGTATGTCTACTTCGCTAGCGAATTTACGCCAGCACCCGTTAGTAAAACGGCAAAGTGCCAAAATGACGTCACACTGGCTATCGTTAGCCACTTCACCCTTTAGTAAATTCCCCCCTTTGTGTGTCATTTTTGCGGTGAAACTAGGTGAAAATTTTTGCTCATTTCTAGTTAGCTATAATAGACTTAACACAGTACAACGCACTAATTGCTCTTTCCTGTGTGACATGCCCTGTGTTTACAGGACATAAGCAGAGAGGTAAAATCAAAACAAGCACTCCCCAAGCACAAAAATCACCCTCTGTCTATATTTACTGTAATACTGGATAACACAGCTCACCAAAGCAGGGAGAGCGCCATGCTTTCTCTTAACCTACTGTATTTCCATATGTTCCATAAAATTATGCCACCATAGATATATTACTATACTATAGGTATGAGACCTGTTATTCAGAATACCTGGGTTTTTCGGATAACAGATCTTTCTGTTATTTGGATCTTCATACCCTACTTATACTAGAAATTAATTTAAACATTAAATAAAACCGATAGGTTTGTTTTGCTTAGTTAGGATCAAGTACCAGTTACTGTTTTATTATTACAGAGAAAAAAAAAGAAAAAAAAATGGAATCTATTAGAAACAGCCTTACCTTAATTCTGAGCTTTCTGGATAACGGGTTTACCTGTACACACAGTTCAACTTTAGATTATTATGGACTTTAAATTTTCCTAAATGCAGGGACTTCCCTAAATGATTATACTGAGGCTTCCTCAATGCAACATCATTCTGACATTGACCCTAAAACCATAATAGCCTGTGAGTGCAATCAATACATAGCATGGAAAAAAAGTGTCGCCTATCCAGTTATACACTGAATATACCAGCCCTTAATGAGCCTTCGCAATTTTTAGCTAGCCAATCCAAAATTATGTACATTAGAAATGGTAATTGATCTGAATAAGCACCAAAAGAATTTATATTCAATGTTATGTTTGGCTGGAAAACCTAAGGTTTTGGTGTTGGAAATGTTTTAATCCATTCAGCAGCGTATCTTTAGAGGCATATTTATTATGATGTGTAAAACAAAAATCAACTAAACAAACTGTGTAAAATGTAAAATAAATGGCGAATTTATCAAGGTGTGTTTTATTTTACGCCATGAAAAACGCCAGATTTGCTGTTCTTATTTTAGATTGCTTCCGGCAGGAGTGACGGAACACAAAATGTGTAAAAAAGAATGTACACCGTTTTTTACGCTGTTTTTTACACAGTGAAACCTGATGATGTGTGGTGTATTATTTTACCGATGTTTATGCCACATAATAATATGCCCCTTCGCGTGAATTATATTCAGTAATATCTAAATGTAGAAATGACTGCTTGTTGCACTCACCTCTGGCTGATCTACATACTCGGCTGTATAGGTCACAAGCACTGTGAGATAATATCAATGAAAAACAGCACGCGCCCAACATATATCATGAGCTCTAATGTATAAATGCCAGTAGCTTAGCTACGATCTTTCTGCCTACACTGACTTTATTGAAAAAGTCATACATTTCCTAGAATAAGACCAGAACTATATAAGGCAGAAAATAGCATTTGCTAATTTTCTCTGCACTTTTCAGTTATCATATCTGTCAAGCACCATTTGCCAGGCTAAACATGGAATTCTGAATCAAAGGTGTAAGTGGTATACCTTAAAGGAGAAGGAAAGGTACGGAGGCATTTTATTGCCAATAGATTAGCTGCAATAGTGCAAGCTAGAATGCTATATTTATTCTGTAGAATGTTTTACCATACCTGAGTAAAAAGCTCTAGAAACTCTCTGTTTGTTTAGGATAGGAGCTGCAGTATTAATGTGGTGTGACATCACTTCCTGCCTTAGTCTCTCCCTGCTCTGGGCTCAGATTACAGTAGAGAAGGGAGGGGTGGGCGGAGAGGAGCAAACTGAGCATGCTCTTGCCCAGGGCAATGAGGTTTAAGCTGAAGGCAGGAAGTCTGATACAGAAGCCCATGAGTACACAATAGAAGGAAAGAAATGCAGTGTTTCTTTTGACAGGGGACTCAGAGCAGCATTACTTTGGGGGTTTACTGGTATATTTAGATGGACCTTTCTGATAAGGCTTACTTAGTTTTAACCTTTCCTTCTCCTTTAAATGCATTTATTTATGGCACTAAACTATATTTCAATCCATATAATATGCTCATGGACCTCATAAATTGCGGCAGGAAGGATTGATATTTGTAATACTTACAAGTTCAGAATGGTGTCCAGTAATTTTAATAGTTTCCTTTGAAGAATAGCTCAAATGGAGACAATGCTATGTAATATATCTTACAGGTATATTTTTCAGTATTTTTCTCATTGCCTCAATTACTGCATCTGTCTTTGAAGACCCATCATTCTACCTTTTTATTCCTGGCCCTACAGATTCTAAATTCTTAGACTACAAGAAATGTAAAATTTGAACAGTCTAAATCAATGCCTTCATTGTTGTCCAATGATTAATCAGTAGAAACCTATTTAGTACTTGGGGGAGTTGCAGTTTGTGGCAGACACTAAGGTAACACAATTGAGTGTTACTAAAAAAGACACTTAGGGGCCGATTCACTAACTTCGAGTGAAGGATTCAAAGTAAAAAAACTACGAATTTCGAAGTATTTTTTGGGCTACTTCGACCATCGAATGGGCTACTTCGACCTTCGAATTCGAATCGAAGGATTCAAAGTAAAAATTGTTCGACTATTCGACCATTCGATAGTCGAAGTACTGTCTCTTTCAAAAAAACTTCGACCCCCTAGTTCGCCATCTAAAAGCTACCAAAGTCAATGTTAGCCTATGGGGAAGGTCCCCATAGGCTTGGCTAACTTTTTTTGATCGAAGGATATTCCTTCGATCGTTGGATTTAAATCCTTCGAATTGTTCGATTCCAAGGATTTAATCGTTCGATCGAAGGAATAATCCTTCGATCGTTCGATCATACTATCTGCGCTAAATCCTTCGACTTCGATATTCGAAGTCGAAGGATTTTAGTTCCTAGTGAATCAGCCCCTTAATTCAGCTTTTCTACTATGGGCAATGTGTCAATTATCATACTTTTTATTTGGATTTGGTGAAATAGTTAATGTTACACACTTTAATGCAATTGGATATACAGGCTATACATGTGGTTCTTTAATACAGTAGTAACAGTGAATGCAGAGGATCAAATCTTGGATAAAGCACATAACTGGAATAATCCCAAAAAAAAAACATAAATGTAAATTGCTGTATTTTTGTCGAAATTCTGGACTCTGGCCAATAAAAAACAGATTAATAAATAACTGTATAATGTCAAGGTGCAATTGGTGCTTTAACAGCATGTTTATTTTTCATATTAGGCCCTTAAAAATTTAATCTATTAAGAAATATGTTTTATTTTTTTCCCCCTTAAAAGGTTTACTAAAGCTCTATCTTTGAGTATAATCCTTGGAAATTACATGACTACTATAATCTAATAAAAGTGTATATGGAATTGGCTGGCAGTATTTAAAGGTGTAAAATAGCTTGGAGCATTATTAATATCTATGAGTATATGCAGGGAATACTCAGCATGCCATTGGGACAAGCCTTTGATTCTCTTTCCCATGCCATGAGATCAGACAGTGTTGTCATGATGTATTACTTATTAGGCATTGTGGTGATACCTGCCCATGAATGCTAAACTAGTCTAGCCATAAAAATGCACAAATAAATGTTCAGATAAATGTTTGCCGTTATCCTTACTGTAATTTTCTGATTTTCAGACATTGATCACTTTAGCAAACTCCCAAAGTGGAGGAAGACCAGTTAGCTTCCCCTTTGCCCATGTTGGTTTTAGCTCCACTACATAAATTCTCTATTTTTCAACATGTTTCCCTCAACTCATATGGGACTACAAAGACTTACTTGCTTCAAACGTTATATTTCCAGTCTCTTGTGGAAAGGGGGAATCCAGTGCAGTTTCATAATTAGAGTTAATTTTGGTTGAAAAAAGACACCTATAAACTCTTCCATGTGATTCCCTTCCCTGTATGTTGTGTTGTATGGCGCAGCTCTTTTTTCTCCTAAAATGGAACTGCACATAGTCATCTACTGGGACAAAAAAATACTGTTCTTAGGGGGGGAAAGGATGATTAACTCAATAAAAGTGCTTACAGCATATGCATCTAGTATGTGTAGGGATTTTGGTATTCCTGCATGTTCATATCATAAAGTAGGATACTCGTATATATTTGATGTGCATGGAAAGCTTTTCCTTTGCCCTGCATGTTATAAAAACCCTGCATTGCAGATTAGAGCAGATACTCCCATTTTTTTAATCAGTCTCCCTCAAGAGGTCAGAAATTCCATTTATAGATGCCATAACCTTAAAGCATAAAATAATTTATGCAGCTGCTGTCAGGACAGCTTAAGCCACCATTAGAAAAGCAATGAACAGGTTAATAGATTCTCATGTTTTTAGTTAGTGTGGCATTTTCTCACTGCAGAACAGCCTGTGTACATAAAGATAAGGATGTGGCTGCTAGACTTGTCATTTATGGCTTACTATAACTATAGATACCCTATACTTACACGTGTGCATCTTACGCTTTTGCAAGTGTGTGGTCAATGTTGATTTGTCACTTTGTCCCTGGTGTGATTTGTGCCTGTGTGCCTGATAAACACTATGTGAATCTGTTCTACACTCTATAGCTTGCAAAGTAAAGATAATAACGGCCAAAATCATAGCCCAGATTTGCCCAGTGACAATTGGAAACATATTAGAGAATGAATAATTTTTACTATAGCATGGCTTTCTCTAGCTATAGTTATTTATTGTATTATACAGTGTAATTGTATATGCTACTTAAAGGAATGTCAACACCCAAAAACATGTTTTGTCAAATAAAAGAAAACATAAATCTAAGCAACTTTGCAATATGCATTCATTACAACGTTTCTATGGTTTCTGAATTCTTTGTATATATTTTTTATTAGGCTAATTTGTATTTTGGGATTGACTTGCCCTTTAACATTTGTCTCATACAGCTGTTTTATAAAACAGCACATTGTTTCCAATTATCATACTATTTATATTTTATTCATAAACATTATACCTGGCAGATTCTTTTGTTTTTATCTAAATACATTTCATGTGGTTTTGCTGCCCATTACGATGATATTACAGGTACCTTTTGATACCAATAGAGATAGCATGGTCTTGTACATTATCTGCTAGAGTATGTAATTAGTATATAGTATGTATTAGTAAGTATGGTCATAGATGGGAGGCTCCGGACCACAGGGTCTGCTTCGACTATAGTTAAAAAAGAAAATAGTAAAGAAATCCTCCCTCCCAGGCACTCTCCTACCTGGGGGGGTGGCGGCGGCGTCTACTAGTTATGCCAATGCTCATAGACTTTTCTTATGCTGTACAGTGATACATAAGTAGTTTATTCAAACTACTTTTCTTATTGCGGATGAATGAAAATTCTAAGCTGCTTTTCCCCCTTTCGAAAAGGAAAAGAAACAAGGATTTACGGCTGGTGTTTTCCCAAAGAGGTTTTAGAGTTCATGTTTTCACAACAAATCTCAGATCTGATGTTATGATTTGTCATACAGTTTATGGCTAATCCTATCTCTTAAAGGAAAACTATACCCCCAAAATGAATACTTAAGCAACAGTTTATATCAAATTGAATGACATATTAAAGAATCTTACCAAACTGGAATATATATTTACATAAATATTGCCATTTTACATCTCTTGCCTTGAACCACCATTTCGTGACTCTATCTGTGCTGCCTCAGAGATCACCTGACCAGAAATACTACAACACTAACTGTAACAGGAAGAAGTGAGGAAGCAAAAGGCAGAACTCTGTCTGTTAATTGGCTCATGTGACCGTACATGTGGTTTGTATGTGTGCACAGTGAATCTTACGATCTCAGGGGGCGGCCCTTATTTTTTAAAATGGCAATTTTCTATTTATGATTACCCAATGGCACATACTAGTAAAAAAGTATATTATTATGATAATGGTTCATTTATATGAAGCAGGGTTTTACACATGAGCTGTTTTACTCAGTATCTTTTAATAGAGACCTACATTGTTTGGGGGGTATAGTTTTCCTTTAAGCTGGCCATAGATTTTTAAAAGATATTTTCATTATGGTTAGACCAACCTTACCTTGAAATGATTTTTTAAATGTACGATTTGTCCATCAACTAAAAAGACCATTTCAAGGGAAATGGCTGATCAATTTTCTGACAGATGTCGGACGATAAATCGTTATATGTGCGATCGTTCGATTCCACAAACCTCACGATAATTTAACGGATTCGCTGGATTGCACTAAAATCGGTCGTTCCTCCGAAGAAAACTCTTTGCGTCTATGGGGATCATAAAGCTGGCCATACTCTTAAAGATGCAGTGCCACTGGCTGCGGCCTAACCATTACACAGAAGAGAGTGTTCTGGGGAAAGAAGGGGTCATTACATTCATTTTCTCCAAGGAGTCAATGCATTTTTTTGGTCAGTGCAAATTAATTAAGTAAATGTTTCTGGGTGAACCAAGTCACCTTTTTCTTTAATAAAAATCTAAAACAGAAAAGCCCAAACTTAAATTAGGTAAAGGAAAATGGTGTAAACAAAACAAATAAATAAATATCATACTTCTATAGCTCTGTTTGATATTCCTAAAATGTTTCATTTTCTACATGTAAAAGCGAATAATGTCCTGAAGATGCTTTAAGGCCGCATGCAAATTACTGTGTGCTCCCTTTACTGTCATTTTTATATGATAATTTGGTTCTACCCTTTCATTTCACAGGGAATAAAATATATACTGAATCTAGGTACATGGCTGCAAGAAGTTCTAACTAAAAACTTATCTAGCAATCCTGTCTTTCCTGAATCAATACTTACAAGAGATAGGTTAGATGTTCATCTCTGATAGAATCTGTTAGACTTGCAAGAGAAAGTAATTTTGTCATCTCTCTGATACCGGACATCCATTACAAAGAATGATACAGGTCTATCAGAACTTGATAACCCATGCCATTTCATGTTTGCATTTTGTCTGCATCCCTGAGACTTTTATGACTCTGTTCTGAAATATTTTTTTTTTTCCTTTCTCCAAATACTGTGATTACTCCAGAGTGGGAGCCTGACCTCGAGAACAGCCGGTAGCAAATAAATTGACTGGAGCCGCTAAAAAGAAGCAGATTAGTGTGTTTATGTTGGAACAGTAGAGTGAAAATTACCATCGTTCCTATAATGTTAAAGGTTAATAGTTGCCATCATCCCAAATAACTTTATTTAAAGTTAAATATTTATGAATTGTTTTACTGGAAAAATTAGGTAGAGGAAAAAAAATACCATAGAGAATTGTCAGATAAGAATGCTGATGATTTAATTGCAATTGCTAGAATGGGACAAACTTTTCATTGTTTGCTTTGCACATCTGATTAAACTAAAGCAACTGAAGTGATAAAAAATCCTTTCTAGGGGCCAATGCGTGCAAGCAAGTGACAGTCATGACATGTATTGAAAAATGTAAATGGCTGGATCTCCTTAGTAATGTTGAGTGGACACAAATGGGCTGAATTACTGTCTATCAAATCATCATGTGCAGTCATTGGCTATTTGTCCAATTTGATCACAGACAGTGGTGGAACTGCTGGGGGTGTGATCGCACTAGGGACCACACCTGGGATAATCTGACACCATTATGGGAGACCAGACACACTGCCAAGCCTGCACAGCTCTCCAGGGGGCAAACTCCCTAACCGGCGAAAGTTCGCCAGCGACGGCTTCACAGCCATCGCAACATTTCGCCAGGCATATATTCGCTAGGAAAGTGCCATATGTTGCAGCAAATACACAAGTCCAGATAACATTAATAGATAAAATATAGTTGTTATAATGCCCACTGAGCCCACTGTATGTTCCATATGTTAGAAAATGGAGGGGGAACCTGGTTACCCAGAAAAAATATTATGGACCTTTGCAGGCTATCACTCTGAAAAAAGGAAAAGACGCCAGCGTTTTTTGGGAATTTTGCACTAAAAATTGAGGAAGTTCTATGACCTCCATTGCACTTTGCCTGGTCTGAGCTGGCGAAGGCAAGTCTGGCAAATGAGGTAACGTTCAGTAATCTTACTGAATTTGCGGAGTTACGTCCATTCGCCAGAGCGAAAATACTCCTGGCGTTAGAGTGTGAAGCAATGCTAGCGTCTATCTCCTCTGCTAGGGAAGTGACGTCTGCGCCCGTTCAGCGAAGTTCCGAAATGACGTCACGCTGGCGATTTTCCGCCAGCTTTAGTCACTTCGCCCTTTAGGGAATCTGCCCTCAGGTATCTGTGATGCTGAAAGAGGAGGAGAGTAAGTGATCTCCCTTCTTATATCAGCCCTCCTATTAGTGTCCATAAACAATCCCTCACCTCCACGTAGGTATGCCCAGAGTTCCCTCTTGCTGCCTAGCACCTCCTTAAAGTCCCTGGAACCCTTTGTTAACCACTTTGGTGCCATACATTACCAGGACACAAATCTTTCATTTAAAACATTAAAAAGGTGTGTTGCACTCATATTGTTACAAAAATGTCTACTAGATATATATAGAAATTGGATGAAGTAACCTATAGGTTACTGCACCTGGGTAAATTTAGTGGGACTCACTTAAACATAAACATTGGGAACATTTGCACCTAGGCAGTAACCCATTTAGGGATTCGATTTTTTCAGGCAGCTGCAAGGAGAACAATGACAGCAAACATCAGGCTGCCATGGGTAAAATAAATGACACCTCTTATTCCATAATCTCCATAGTGGTTATGTAGTATAATATGCAATGTTTGCTATAGTTCTCACCACCTATAGCCACAAATCTGTAGGTAGCATTTACTTATTACCTTCTTAAAGGCAAACATCTCATTGGTTGTTATGGGTTAGTGAACCTGGGAAAACTTTGCACCATTTATTACATATGGGGAATAGAGTACTATTGATTACATGACACCTCATGACAAATCTGATCCTATACTATGGTCTAACCCAGATGTCCCCAACCTATTTTACCAATGAGCCACATTCAAATGTAAAAAGTGTTGGGGAGCAACACCATGCCTCCCAACATGTTGGAAATAAAAAGAGGGACAAAAACATTAGACACGCTAAGAACAGCAATTCACCTTCAAAACTGTAATAACTGAAAACAAATACAAAAATATGTTCAAACTTTTATAACCTGCACAATTGTATAAAATGAACATGGTAATCAGGACATGTGGCCATAAAAACGGGCGTGGTCAAAAAAAATTGACACTCTACACACAGCAACTTTTTTATCCCTCTTTTTATTTCCAAAATGTTGGGAGGTATGATAACAGATCCCATACCTGTACTGTGTTCACCTCCCAACAGCTACTGAGGCCTACTCCTATTGTATGGCTCTGCAGACCAATCATGTTGCTCAGATGTCATTTCATTTAAATCAATCATTAACACCCTTTTCTGTTGAACTGTATGATATGACATGTGGTATGAGTTACCTTAGAAAAGTTTGTCCCACCCATATCTGTAGTTTGCAGTGCCCATTATTTCTCTATAAGTAGTAAAATTAATCTTTTATAAAACTAGTTATGAAAAAGAATGGAATTGGTCGGCTGCTGTGGGGCACTGAATCTGCTGTACCCCCTTCTTCCATTGCAGGCCACAGTGTAACTTCTAAATGCTTTTTTACTGTATTCATATATTAAAGGGGAACTAAAGTCAAAAAGAATAATGCTACAAATGCCGTATTTTGTATACTAAACATAAACATGAACTTACTGCATCATAAGCCCAATTAAACAAATGATTTATGTTTTCAAAGTTGGCTGCAGGGGGCTGTCATCTTGTAAGTTTGCTAAACATCTTTGCAAGACCAAGACCATGCACATGCTCAGTAAGGTCTGGGCATCTGTTGGGAGGTTCAGCTTAGGGATCAAATTATCAAAACAGCACAAGTCAAATAATATCTGCCATAGAAGCTGAAATAGCAAGACTGATTAATAATCAGAATATACACTGCACTGGGTCTATGGATACAAATCTCTACACAGTCTCCGGCTGCTTTATAGGGAAACAAACACAGCTGCTCGAGGTCAGGGAAGTAAGGTGGGGGGGGCTCCCCCCTTCCATTTGAAAGTATGAGCATTTCCCTGCAGAGCAGTTAGGGACTGTCTGAAGTTTCCTATCCTCAGCAGTCAGATCAAGTAAATGAAGGGAGAATCTCACTGCATACAGTCCGGTTTATTATAAAAACTGCACACATTTTTTAATTAAAGTATATTGGAGATAGATTTCTTTTCATTAAAGAAAGTAAAAATGGGATTTAATTTTTTTGCCTTTACATCCTCTTTAAATAAGCCATTTCATGTCATTAGGTATGCACTGGACATGTTTACTGATTTATGCCATGTCTCCAAAGGAGTCCTGCGCGGTACCAATTTCTAGGACCCGGACCCGACCCCAACCTGCAGCCCGCGACCTGAACTGCAACCTTCATATTTACCCACTTTGATCCGCTACCCGACCCAGATCCGTAACTGCCTTATCCAAACCCGACCCGCAACTTGCCAACCACCATCAAGCAGGAAGGGATGGTGCTGCAAACTGGAAGTGACGTCATCAAAAGTGGGTGGGACAGAAACACGTTTTGTAAAATATAGACAATATTACATAAGATAAGAAATTTAGATGAGACCCGCAACCCGACCCGCTGCAGGACTATAGTATTATTGTTTATTGTTAGATGTAAAATGTAAAAGTCTACCAAATACTAAATGGAGTGAGGATAACAATTATTTTCCTTTTAAATTCACTTGCTCCTTTGTTTTTCTGCAATAACTAATGGCCAAATAGTGAACAATTGATTGCATATACATACTAGTTCGCACAGAAAAGTCTTAAATGTTTTCTGAAAATGAGATTTCATATGCAACAGCTCCATCTTCAGGGCATATTGTCACATCACCATATTTGTTTTTGACAGCATAGCGAATAAAGTAAAAGTTGTTTTTTTTCTTTTTAAGATATATATTTTTATGTTACTGGTTTCTTTCACTTCCAGACAAATCCTGAAGCTCTGACCTAGCAAATAATACACAATTCAGTTCAGCTCGGCCGTGGTTTGAACTTCCAGTTCACTGCTCTAAGCTTCAAGGTCGAATTTATTTGAAATGTGTTTCCTTTTACTGTGAAGAGATGCAATCGCTTGTGATATTGATGCGTCTGGAACTTGTAAAGCACTTGTCCTGCTTACTATAAAAAAAATGTTTTGTAGCTTATATGGCCATTTGTAAGGCTTGCTGAGGTTTCGTATAGCTTCCAATCATGTGGTGAATGAACATTTTTATTTCCACTTCCATAATTATCTCTCACAATGGCCATACAATTGCTTGTGACCTTTATAATGCTTTTCAGCATACACTGTTCCAACTGTAAACAAATGAGGAGAATAATCATAGAGCTAACCACAACAAGGGTTTCTATCTACCCTGCAGTGTGTCTATAAGGTTTATGACAGATCAGGTACGTGGGTTCACAAGTTGCATTGTGCAACCTCTCTATGCAATGAACGTATGTGCACTAAGGTACCTGATCACTTTTGATATCAGAAGATCAGTTCATTCGCTGGTGTGAAAAACCATCTCTAAACCTATCCTATCATGTCCACAAAGGTATTACAGTAGAACCCCAATTTTAAATCCTCTGATTTTAAGTTTTCCCTCATTTTACATTGTTGTTTGGTGGTCCAACCTATATATTATGCATAATACATTCCCTGATTTTACATTTTCCTGGATTTTACACCACATACAAATGGGGGTTCTACTGTATACAATTATTCTGGTATTGGCATTTTATATTATTGCTACATTTTAAGCACATACCAGAAAATACCAACTATATTATTAATAATACTGTCTCTGTTTTAAAATGTAGCACAGATCATAGTATAAATAGAGAATAATGTAAAATATAAGGACCTAGTTGTTCTGTGATCATATAAAGGCTTGAGCCCAAAGACCAAGTGGGGTACATTATCCGATGTTTAATGATGTAACATTATACAAGTTACGTCACTAAACATTATTTTATTATAACAGATTATAACAGATGACTGCTTACAAGGATACATTTGAAAGGATAGGTGTGGCTTGTGTAATATATAGTACATATAGGAGTCTGATGCAGACTCAAACCTCCATACAGGTAGAACTCAAGCTGGCTATCTGTATGTCTAAGGACTATGACACATTACAAATAAATGAGTTTGTAGGAATAAAACACAAACTTAGGATGAGATTCCTACTATTTAGTTATGCTTCTACATTATGGCAACCTGTCATAAACCTGCTTGGGCCACAAAGCCCTTTCTTAAACTTCAGCAAGTACTTTGTGACTTAAAACATGTTGTATACAGTATGCGCCAATATAATTCTTCTGCTGCTGAAGTCACTACCAGTATGCTCTCAGCAATGAAAATTCTAAAGTTTCGTGTTGAAACTTTTTTCTCATTTTTGAAGACAGTACCTTGCATTTAATAATAATAATAAGCCAGCATAAATACAAACAATTTTATTAAATTTTTTGAAATTAACTTAAGTGTGTTTCTACATTAAAGAAGTAACCCCTATCTGAAAATCCCCAGTTAACTGTCCAGGCAACCTAAAATAGTAATTATATACTGCAAACAGAAGGCCAATATTATTTATATATCACATTGACTGAATTTGCACATAGCACAGTGTGAAATGCTAACTCTGCACAACCCCTTCTGCACAGCTGGCTTTTTGGACCATAGAAAGCCTTGGCAAAACAGAATTCCATTTTATTTCCACTGAATTGCCTTTACAATAAACAGCTAAGGCTCCAGCCTGTGTTTGTAGGTGCAGGTGCTATGGCTCTGCTAAACTGCCATGCTATGTCTGTAGTGCAACGTGGCAGCAATATAAACTATTCAACTGAATGCAGCTGACAAATATCTAGTGAAGGGGAGCACACGAGAGGTGTAATGTGTAGCTTTTATTACCGCTCATGAATACTTAATGTTCATTATTTGAGTAAATCTCAGCTGGCAGAGAGCCGTGATTTAAGCTTCGGAATGTGCGAAACTGTCTGCTGTAGCTGGCAACCTTGAACATTTACTGGTTAGTCTGGTTGCCACAGGTAATAAAATACGATTTTATTTCACGCATTGTTGAGAATGTCCAAAACCACTTTCAAATACCAATAAATAGCAAACAGCTGTTAAAGGAAACTGGCCGAAATAAGCATCTGCTGACACATAAAGAAAGGGGAAGCCAAATAACATACAGTAAATAGCATTTGGAGGATACGCGAGCAATAGGGTCATCATTTTAAAGCACAGGCTATGATTACACTTTGATTGTGTAAAGATGAAATATTACATTTGTTGAGACAGGGGAAATGTACTGGAGCAGGAAATTGTTATATATCTTAGGTTCTGTGCACAGGTTAATCCACTCCGAATGCTGCAAAATAACAAACCTGTAAACCACCCTCCTACTGAAAACTTGAAAACTCTTATTGCTTTCAGCAGTTGGTTAAAGTATGATCCTTTTTAAACACAATGCTTCATTTTTTGTTCTTTTCTCACCAAAATGAGTTTAGTAGACCATTTGTAAACCAGTTGAGGCAAGCATTATTGTAGTCGGGCAGGAATCTCCAATTAATCCTTGCTTTGTGTGTATAGCTACATAATAACAAAATTGTCGTTTGCTTTAGTAGACATCAATTTCTTTTTTTACATAAATGACAAAACAAAATCCATGGTTTTGTGTTACTTAACTTTGGCACTATAACTTGTTTCAACGAAATGTAATCCCTAGAGACCACAGTGTAGTACAAGTGATAAATCTCCACACAAGTCATTACAGTTAACATTCATATGACTTCTTATTATGCAAGCAGTATTGCCATCTATTTCCCTTCCCATTATTTCATGCTGTTTAAGGTCAACACTTGTTTGAGGCTAAAAAAAATAGAGTATAAAAAAATCCTGGGTGGTGCTTTTGTTTCATGTCACTTCATTTCAACAGAGGTGACAGGGCAGGTTATTATAGTATCTGGGGAATTTTGTTTTGAGAAGGGGGGGTTGCAAATATCTAATAAAATGTCCCTACATGTGACCCTTAGAAGTGTGACAAGTAGTGATGTGCAGGTTAGGAAAAACCCAACCCGCACCCAACTCTTATCTGAAAAACCTTTACCCTCTCCTGACCCTAACCTGCAAAATGTTGCCATGCTAGGACCCATGCCCAACCTGTACCCAAGTCTTTTCGCTTTGTATGATACTTTGTGCATGCCTCTGGTTCCAAGACAGGGAATCTTTGGGAATAGTAGAGGAGTGTACTTCCCAAGTCTCACCCGCACCCAACCATAACCCGCAATGAGCACCTAAATTCCAACCTGAACCTGCCCAACCGGTGGTCAACCCTTGGGTTTTGGGTCAGCCCACACATCACTAGTGACCCCAGGGTATTAGTGATGTGTGGGTTAATCTGAAACTCACTTTGACCCACAACCCACTGTGACCTGTGGGTTGACCACAGGTTGAGTGGGTTTGAGTTGAAATTTGGGTGGTCATTGCAGGTTAGGGTTGGGTGCTGGTTACACTGGTCCTCACTGGTGCTGAAGATTCCCTGTCTTAGAACCAGAAGTGTGCACAGAAGTAGCCTACAGAGTGAAAAGCCGTGGCTACAGGTTGGGCGTGGGTTCTACAATTGCAACATTTTGTGGGTTAGGGTCTGGTGCGGGTTTTTTTCTTGACCTACACATTACAACAGGGTATTACAAGGTTTCTTTGTTGCAAGGTATACCCCAAAATTGTTTTTGCACAAATCCCAAGGAATGAGGTACCCTTCTTCCTTAGTATAAGTTTGAATAACTTTGCAGTGTGTGCATGTATGATTTTCTGTACTGTAATATAGAATTACAAATGTTTTGTGGGTTCAGGGAGAAAAAGACTGGGAAAAGTATGAAATTGCCAGGAAGCTGAAATATCATGATGGAAGACGTACAGTGAAAATTTCAAATCCAAGGAAATGAAAGTGTGCCAGCGGGCTTTGACTCTGTACTTCATTGATAAGGTATGAATATATGCAGGTAGCCATAAAACGAAGATAGACAAAGAAAAATGAATCTTGAGGAATGGTTGAGCCACTTTTTTCTATCAAATATGAGGTCATTTTTAAAATGTTCTCCAAGAAATGCTTTTATGTGTCCCAATACTGCTAATTGGTCCATAAACAACTTTGGATACCATTGGTCTGAATTATAAAAGCTATGATATTTCAGCTGGCAGGGTAGTACCAGAGACCTCACCCGTCACCCCCAATTGACTTCCATGGAAATCATCTGACACTGCTAGAACAGGTAATTCAAGGGATGAAAGCTCTCTAATCTGCAAGAACCAACTGTACTACTACTATTGTGAAGCATTAACTTTCATCAAAAAAGATAACAGTGGTATGTCTTTCATTTCCCAGGAACATCTGAGTACTGGGGTGTTTTCTGAACAAAGATTTTTAGTGAAGCAGTATTCAGTTGTATGAAATTTAATCAAATGTGAAAAATTGGCTGTGCAAAAATTTGGGTACCCTTGTAATTGTACTAATTTGAATGCATGTAACTGCTCAATACTGATTACTGGCAACACCAAATTGGTTGGATTAGCTCATTAAGCCTTAAACTTCATAGACAGGTGTGTCCAATCATGAGAAAAGGTATTTAAGGTGGCCAAATTGCAAGTTGTGCTTCTGTTTGACTCTCCTCTGAAGAGTGAAAGCATGGGATCCTCAAAGCAACTCTCAAAAGATCTGAAAACAAAGATTGTTCAGTATCATGGTTTAGGGGAAGGCTACAAAAAGCTATCTCAGAGGTTTAAACTGTCAGTTCCAACTGTAAGGAATGTAATCAGGAAATGGAAGGCTACAGACACAGTTGCTGTAAAACCCAGGTCTGGCAGGCCAAGAAATACAGGAGCAGTATATGTAGAGGATTGTGAGAATGGTTACAGACAACCCAAAGATCACCTCCAAAGACCTGCAAGAACATCTTGCTGCAGATGGTGAAAGAAAGAACAACTGTATGGCAGGGTGATGAGAAAGAAGCCCTTTCTGCACTCATGCAAACACAAACAGAGTCGCTTGTCGTATGCAAAAGCTCAAGTGTGAGATTTCAGGTAGCTGGAATCATAACCACGGCACTTTTTGGTAACAAAGTATCAATACCAAGAGCCTTAATTAAGTCCAATTCAGCCTGTGCTACTTTATTTGAAGCTGTTCACACAGAGAGCATAAACACAAGGTTTCTGCAGGTTGAAATAAAATAAAACTTATCAGTCTAGCACTTACTTACAAGCCCCAGGCTTGTAGTTTCAGTAGGCAAATCTGTAAGTGTATCTCTGTGTCACTCCCAGCTTGAGTTCACAGCAGCCTCCTCAGCCCCTCGCACACACTTTAATTAAACACCTGACTCATTTATGGGTAGGTGGCTAACACCACACCCAGGTCAGTTTGGAGTGGAATGGAAGGCCTGCCCAGATCAATAACAATGCAGTTTCCTAACTGCAATATCCTTCCTCCAGGGCCCTTAACCCTGGAACTGACCTGCATTTTCCTTTTACCATATAACACAAGCCACAGTCATTTTGGAACAAAGTGCTCTGGATTGATGAAAGAAAAATGTAGTTATTTGGTCATAACAAAAAGCGATTTGCATGGCAGATGAAGAACACTGAATTCCAAGAAAAACACCTGCTACCTACTGTCAAATTTGCTGGAGGTTCCATCATGCTGTGGGGCTGTGTGGCTAGTTCAGGGACTGGGGCCCTTGTTAAAGTTGAGGGTCCGATGAATTCAACCCAATATCAACAAATTCTTCAGGATAATGTTCAAGCATCAGTCACAAAGTTGAAGTTATGCAGGGGTTGGACATTCCAACAAGACAATGACCCTAAACACACTTCGAAATCTACAAAGGGATTTATGCAGAGTGAGAAGTACAATCTTCTGGAATGGTTGAAAATCATCGAAAATCTATGGGATGATTAAAATACTACTGTTTCCATAAGGCATGTTATATATTAAAAGGAAATTGATACTTTGAAAGCTCAGCCAATGATAAACAAAACTCCAAAGAGGGGTTCCCAAACTTTTTCATATGACTGTATGTTCTGTAAGTTTTCTCAGAGCAATATACTAGTTTACACATCATAACATCATGTTCTTGGTAAAATAGAATTATGGGATAGAACTTAACAGTACTCCTCTTTAAAAAAAAAAATCTAAAATGTTATGAACTAAAAGCTCACGTTTGTATATCTGCTGTTGTCTTTAAAAAACCTCCAGCTGTTTATGGAGAACAAGGGGGAGGGAGATGATCTATTTGACAGACTGACTGTGAGTATAAGCCCCTTACAGACCCTTCTCTGAGGTCTCGATTAGCAAAGATATATTGAACCTGGCAGTTTTTGGCTAAATACCCTGTTAGCAGCTGGCTATAAAGGTCCCATGGAGAGAGGAGGCACTCAGCACCTGCTGTCTGATCTGATAACAGAGCTTACAGCTAGTTATATGAGAAGCTAGAAATCTCTGTTTGCATTCAGGCTTCCTGGACATTTACAGAATTGTAAGTTATACATTGACAGGCAAAAGCTTGCTTATTTTTCCATTGTGTCATAGAACAAGTTGAACCATAATAGATGGCTCATAGAGATGCAAAAAAAGACATTCTCCATTCAAAAGATATAAGTACAGTATGTTTGGCTTCCATCCAAACCTCTCCTAATTTGCTTTGTTCTGCCAATTAATTTAGCCATTTACTTGGTATGCATCAAATTAATTATTGGCAGAAGAAATAGACACACTTGAGGCCATTCAAGTGAATTGTTTTTGCGCAAATGTGTTTTCTTTATGTTAAGTATCTGGACTTTAGACAATACTGTAAACTGTAACCATAAAATTGTGTACAATTATCTTTGCGTATGTAGCGCTATAGTAAAATGAGTGCACCTTTCTCTGACTATGAGCTCCACTCCCAATATTGTGCTCCGGATGAGACCTTAAAATCTTAGGGAGTAAGCCCTCGCAACGGTTTGGAGGCAGGGTGTAGTGCAACTGTAACTTGGTTCAGGGTGCAAATAATTGGGCGCCAGTGGTTCTTATAACTTAACCAATGAACATATTTATTGAACAGATACAATCCTCAGTGGAGTGTACATAAAGAATAGCATGCAGGATCATCAACATTGGATAGGCAATTCTCACAGCACCTTTGGTCAATATAAGTCCCCTCGTGAATGAGGACAATGTATGCAGCCTTGAGGAGGTACACCCAGCTTTCAAACTTTTCCCTAAAAGGAGAAACTTTCATTCCTAGGTCTGTACACTTAGTCCCTACTTCTGGGCAATTATTACCCGGGATCTTAATCCCACTCACAATCCTCGGAGGAGCCTCAAGATGCTCAGCTAAATATCCTGTCTATCTGTCACTCCTAGAGTGACCTATGAAGGTGAGTAGCCTATCCTTACCAGACCTCACCTGTCTAGGTTCCACTCAATCTCTGCCTGCCTGCTCAGGCTAGAGCCAGCACAAGATGGACACTGAAAGCATGGCTTCAAAGGGTTTTATACTTTAGTGCCATCTACTGATCACTGTGAGAAACAACAAGGGGCATAGCTTAAAGCAAGAATAGGAAACAGTTCCCCCTCCTAACTGTATTTTAGGACCCAGTTAGGTGTCTATAACACTAGGGGACTGCCTGCTAAATAATACTGGGAGACTAATTTACCAGTCTCCTACACGTACAAACAATCGGCAACAATAGAAAGGCAGCCATACTGTGTATGTGGCCCTTCCTATTCTCTCTATTTATACACATGTATCTGCATTTGTTAAACACTAACGAAGAATGTAAAAACCCTAGGCATAATGCAATTCTGGGTAATTTTGAATTAAGCTGGGCATGTTGCATATCTACTATTGTCACTGTGAGAGAAGGTCTTCTGAAAGCCACAAAATGTCTGTAAACAACATATTGTGGAGATCTATGTCCTTTAATCTTCTCTAGTAGAATGAGGGCAGAATCATTGGTACCAAGTCAGTGTGTAGGAGTTCATTGTTCTCATAAACTGTTACTTCTGCCATAGACCCCTTTGCTTAACAAGCACCTACAGTCATTGATGGAAGAACTGACGGCAAAGGTTTTCACGACATACAACGCATCAATCACACTACAGCATCAGCTCCAGGAGCTCACAGACTGTAAGAAACCATGATTTGTCTTCTATTTATCTGTGCCATGTGTACCTCCTCATGTAACGGATTACACAAAGGTTATTGCTAGATCAGTGATTCCAAACCAGTAGCTTGTGAGGAACATGTTGCTCTCCAACCTCTTGGATGTTGCTCCCATTGGCCTCAAAGCAGATGCTTATTTTTGAATTCCAAGTTTGGAGGCAAGTTTTGGTTGTATAAAAACGAGGTGTGCTGCCAAACAGAGCATCAATGTATTGTAGATTGACAACCCACATAAGGGCTATCAAATGGCCAATCACAGAACTAATTTGGCACCCCAAGAACATTTTTCATGCTATCATTGCGCCGCAACTCCTTTTACTTCTGAATGTTGCTCACAGATTCAAAAGGTTGGGGATCCCTGTGCTAGAGGCTTGGGGTGGTGTCTGTCTGAATGTGTGGGGGTTCTGTCTGTCTGGCACAGCCCTATGTCTGATGACAAATAGGATAAGACCAGGTTGTATTTGTTCTTTCAGATTTTGATAGAATATTTGAAATCTCCTTGTTTACATTGAAAATGTATTTTTGAAAATATATTTTTTCTTCCACAGGGGAAGAAAGCATCCCTGCGAAGATCCTGGCATATAACAGAGCCAACAGAGTAGTTGCAATTCTGTGCAACAAACAGAGGGCACCACCAAAAACCTTTGATAAAATCTATGGCAAATCTTAAAACTAAGGTAGAAGATAAAATGACGTGTTGTTAAGACTCTTGATTTGTGTCCGGAGGTTCAGTACATCTGCCAACGAAGAAGCCTACAAAATGGAACTGAAGTGTTACTATTAATGGCTAATTTAATAGGAAACTATTGCAAGCTTTCAGGACCTTTTACAGAACCTTATTGTGGTGCAATTGCTATAAGTGTGTCCATTCACAGTAATTCCCGCAGCTAACATAAAGCTGGCCATAGACGCAAAGATCTGATCGTACGAATCGAGGATTCGTACGATATTCGGACCGTGTGTGGAGAGTCCCGACATTTTTCGTCCGGCGGAGATCGGTCGTTTGGTCGATCGGACAGGTTAGAAAATTTCTGTCGGCTGCCGATAATATCTCTGCGTGTATTGCCGATCGTACGATTTTCAGTGGGAGACTGTCACTAGTTGGACATAGATATTGTACGATTGCTGTCAGGGGCAGAACATTGCTGATCTGTTCTTTAACTAATCTGACTGGTAAGACTTTGATCTGAATAGTTATTGGCGGGTCGGGAGATGGGAAAGTCCGATCGTACGATGATTCGTACGATCAGATCTTTGCATCTATGGCCAGCTTAAGAGACTCACTTCTGCATCCTTGGGCAAATATGTCTAATTCTACACACAAACTTGCTGCAGTAAATCCAATCAGTGCTGGCCCTGCTTCCAATAGTGGTCCAATCAGTAGTCCAATCAAAATATTATATAGATCTGAGAATCTTTATGCAGGGCCAGAACTAGGGGTAGGCAGAAGAGGCACGTGCCTAGGGCGCAAATGTGGAGGGGTGCCAGGCACATACCTCATAAGCAGCCTATTCCTAGTCCGCCACTGAAATTGGTTAAGCGGTTGCCACTGTCTCAGGTCAAAGCATGCTGAGGCACACGAGCATCCTTGTATGTGCATAGCCTCACACACACACACACACCCTTGTTTGTGGGAGGGGGCGTCCAGTCGGCATTTCTACATTTCCTAACATATGGCACATAAACTATACACTGGGCTCATTTGTAGGGCAATATAACAACTTTATTTTATTTTATTAAAGGAAACTATACCCCCAAAATGAATACTTAAGCAACAGTTTATATCAAATTGAATGACATATTAAAGAATTTTTCCAAACTGGAATATATATTTACATAAATATTGCCCTTTTACATCTCTTCCTTGAACCACCATTTCGTGACTCTATCTGTGCTGCCTCAGAGATCACCTGACCAGAAATACTACAACACTAACTGTAACAGGAAGAAGTGAGGAAGCAAAAGGCAGAACTCTGTCTGTTAATTGGCTCATGTGACCTTACATGTGGTTTGTTTGTGTGCACAGTGAATCTTACGATCTCAGGGGGCGGCCCTTATTTTTTAAAATGGCAATTTTCTATTTATGATTACCCAATGGCACATACTACTAAAAAGGTATATTATTATGATAATGGTTCATTTACATGAAGCAGGGTTTTACACATGAGCTGTTTTACTCAGTATCTTTTAATAGAGATCTACATTGTTTGGGGGGTATAGTTTTCCTTTAAGGTTTCCCGAGCTTCTGAAATGTAATGTATTTGCTGCAACATATATACATCCATTGTACTTTAACTTCCCACCGTATGCAAATTAGGCAACACTAGCGCAACTTCATGTTGCTTGCTGCAGTAACGCTATCGCAACTTCGCCAGCGTTCGGTGCCCTGGACACAACTTTGGATTTTAGTGAATTAACGCTGTCATGGCGAATCTACGCCTGCCGAAGTGTTGCGATGTGAGCGAAGCCTTCGCTGGCTCATTTTCAGAGGTTAGTTAGTGCAATCTCTTACATTTTTAATCTGGTTATCAAATATGACCCCCCCAAACATCCTACTGAAATCAGTCTCTTCAAAGAATTCCCTATAACTGCTATTGAACAAGTAACCTCTTCTTCATGACCGGATCTCATTCACTTCCCACTTTTCAATGCACAACCCTCTCTAATCATATAGCACTTTAACAGCAATTCAGGGCTGTAACCTCTTTTTAACTGCAGCCACTTGACAATATGGCATGTTCTTATCTTTTCCGTTGCTCTTGGGTATCGGCAGCATTATTCTATGTTTGCTTTTTGTTCGGTGCTATAAAGAATACTTAATAAATAAGATCATTCTTCGGTATTATGCTGTATATTGCTTTCTATCTATAATACTAAAATACGGTAAAAGAACATCTTGAGCTGTATACCTGCAACCAACCCTTCACAACACAATACATTAAATAAAGTGCATTCTATTAATTAGTACAAACAACAAAATGAATGAAGATTCATCTGGAACCTTACAAAAGAAATTGTGAACATTTGTTAACAATGGAAAATGAAAGCCTTCAAATAAACGCTGGTGGAAAAGCTCTGCTTGTTTTAAGTACCTCCATTACCTTAGAGACATTTTGTAAGATTTATTTCTTGGCATTCCCAGTTTCAGGTACAGGGCAAGCGTAGTGCTGGGTGAAAGCAAAATCTCTTATTTGTACTGTGCACATTTGAGGTTCATAACTACTAGCCAACAAAATAAGATATTACTTTACAGTCTCGGTTAGTGATATTGCAGCACATAAACCATTGCGAACCTCCTCCTAATGGTTTGTGAGGGGTATTTAAGTGTCAAGATTTCTCTTTTCAGATTGATGCGAAGAAAGAACAGATTTTACTGGCAAAGAAAGAGCTGAAAGAGGCCAAAAAACAAGCCAAAGAAAAAGACAATGAGAAGCTCAATAAGTGAGTTTTTTTTAACTTGTCACAATAGTGGCCTCTAGCTAAAACATGGGTCAGCAACCTGCAGCTCCCCAGCTGTTGAATTAAAGCTGTCAACAACCCCTCCTGCTGGCCGGCTACAGAGCTGTGGGTTAACGCTAACACTAGGTTGCATATGCCAGGTCTTCAGCAGCATCTATGTGCATTTTTCTTATATCTATACAATCAACAGTCGTCAGCACTTCAGTTAAGTAATATTGGGAAATGTCGTTTTCTAGCTATCCATCATTAATCTTATCCTTCATAAAGTAAGACTGATGTATGCACTAATCTTACAAAAATATTAATACTGATAAGGAACCCCATACCTTAAATCTGCTAAAAATCATTTAAAAATTAAATAAATCTAAAAGGATTATTTTGCCTCCAATAAATTATTTCTAGTTTAATTGGGACCAAATAAAAGGAATTGTTTTATTTTTACAGAGAAAAAAATTATTAAATTGGAGGAGGGGAGGCGTAATCCAGGATCAACCCAGGGAGGGTCCCAATAGGTGCATTTGAGTTATGTGGGGGTGGAGTAAGTGGCCATCTTACTACTAGGCTAGGCTAGATTTAGCTTGCGTTTTATGGTAGGCAGCGGAAAGGATGGTTCACTGCCTGCCCTCCCTAGTTTGGGGGGTGGTCTTTTATGTTTTAGTTTATTTTCATAGTTGTCATTCATGGTCAAAGAGGGCTGGGGTACATTCGTTCTTAGTTAGTTAGTGGAAAGGACAGGCAAATTGCAACAGGTTCTTCTCCAGGTAGGGTATTTGTCACAGCAATGGCAGGCACTTGTCAATCTGTTTTGATAAATGTTGTGCCTTTAAGAGAGTCGTAGCTTGGTGGGATGGTTTAACCCCTTAGGTGGGTGACCATTATTGGGGATGGAGCTCAGGTGAGATACTCAGTAAGTGATAGTAGAGGTAGAAGCTCTATAATAATTGTGGAGTGGCAGCCTGTATATCCTCCTTTGCGACATAAGGTTATGGAAGGGCAGACAGGGGTTCAGGTGATATTTAATGCTATGTATGTTCATAGTGTTTAATTTTACTGTTATAAAATTCTGTAATGGAATTTGGATGTGTTGTATATTAATACAGTTATGTTATAGATTGTACCGTTAACTTCCATACCTATAGTACAGACGCAAGTGGGAATAGGTACCGGAGACCCCTGGCCCATACAGCTTGCAGTAAAGGTGAACATGTAAGTTAAATAAATGGGAGGTAAATGCAGCCATATGCTCTATTGTGTCACCAATAATTCATTCCATGCTGGTGCTTCAAGAGGCAATACTTTATATTCTTTGTAGGGGAAAACAATGTTAGTTTCAAGATGGGGTTCTGACTCACTTGTGAGAATTAGCAGTTTGAAACTGCAAAATGGATCCCAGGATCTCTGTCGCTTGGTCAGTGACATTACTTTTTTCCCCCTCTTGCACTTACATTTACCGGTACCGTATATTCATTATTGCATTTATGAAATGCTGAAATAAAATATTGGAAACATTGTCATATCATTGCAGCGGCGTAACTACATGTTACTAGGCACCTTAGTCTCACTTCTCTCCCTTTCCTTTCTGTTCCTTTAATGTTAAATAATTTCTTTCTAAAAAAAATTTTTTTAAATGTTACTAGGCCCTGTCGTAAAATATTGGTATGTTGAGCTATTCTACTTTGCTCATTAAACTTGCTTATTAATTAGGGCCTCACTGGGCCCTCTACACTCGTGGGCCTCTCTACAACCACATGATCTGCTACCTCTGTAATTACGCCCCTGGATCATTGATATTATGCAGTTAGAATGGATTGTATGTCCTTCATGGCTTTCCATGTAAAAGATCATGGAGATAGGTGACCACTGCATAATTACAGCTTTCTACAGAGTAAGTATAGCATTACATAAACATATGTAATTCTATTATCTGGTTGAGTCAAGAAGGTGAACTGAATTGGATTAAAGCATTGTGAAACCCACTGTGCTTTGCCTGGCCACTAACTACTACTATCTGGTTATTACCTCCACATTTATCCTCAAGACTGTTTAATTTCTATTCAGCATACCCAATATACCATGCATATAAGGGCTACGTTTTTGTTTTTTTTTGGTGTCAGATAAGGGGGTTATATACTAAACCTCAAATTTTTTCTGGTTGGGCTTTTTGGGGCAAAAACTCAAAATTTTCGTGGAAAAAAAAAACCTTGAGATTTATTATACCCTAATGCTGCAAAAAGCCTGAATCCGAAAATGGGAGAGGTACCAATTTCAATTTGACTTTGTTGTGGTTTATGATGGGCTTAGCCTGGAAATCCCACTTTTTCGGGCAAAAACTAGAAAAAAAATAGAGCCATTCAGGGGGAACGGGTTTTAGCTTAGTTTTATCAAGATATTCCGTGTTCCAATTAATTAGGGTTGTTTTATTATTAAATAAGGTCAAATAGAGCATGGGAGTTTGGTTGTTTTTTTTTAAATAAAATATCAGACAGATAAATTTAGATTTTAGTAAATAACCCCCAGAGTGTTCCTACATGACTCATCTCAAACATGGGATTAATTCAATATCAAAGGCAACTTTCTTTTGTGTGTATGGGTGCTAGGTTTTCATATGGAGGGGTTGAACTTGATGGACTTTGTTTTTTTTCAACCTGATATAACAATGTAACTATGTAACTTTCAAGACACAGATCCTCGCTGTGAGATGGTTCCTGTAAAACCAGTCTGGCACAGCAGCATTATCCATAGTGTGCATCAATTCTTTTAGCTTGGTTTTAAAATAAAAGAAACATGTTTGCACAGGTGTCAACTGTACAGAGACAAGTATCTATCAGTGGTTCTGGTGTTGGAAGCAAACAATAGCAGAACAATTAATAAACATTCAGAGTTAAAACTGTAATGAATATGCTCAATGCATCAATGGATCCTCCAATTTTCCCTTTGCCATGTATTCTAGCAGTAAATAACCTCTAATATTCTAAAATTTACTCCAGATCTGAATTCAATACTCACATTCCTTGTCAGTAACCATAGGCCAATCTCAAGAGTTGCCCCTCAGGTGTATCATTTCGTATGTACCACTCATATGCATCAATAATTTGGGCCTATCCCTTCCTGAATCCAGCCTGTTCATTTAAACTAGCACCTTACAATAAAACTATCACTAATGTAAGCCCTAACTAGAAGCTGAGGGGCTGCTTTATGAACATTATTGATGGGCGAATTTATTCGCTAGGCGCGAATTTCCGTGTTTCGCCTCCGAAAATTCACTGGCGTCAAAATATATGTGACGCTGAAGACCAATTCTAGGCACCCATTGACTTTCATTGGCGTCAGAATTGTCGTCAGCGTCTGAATTGTCACGTTTCGCTAATTTTTCATCGTTTCGTGGGAAATTCGCAAATTTTTTGGAGAAGCAAAACGGGAGAAATTTGCCCATAACTAATGAACATTAATTGTACTGACAGCTACCCACAGAAACTAATAAGAGCTTTGCTTTTGTGTTCTACCTTGTAGTACCATGTTCAAGGCTAAATGCTGCTTGGTTGTTATTGGCAAAAGAACCTCTGCAATTAGCAACTAGTAATGAGCCCTAACTATCTAATTAGTTCTAACTAATAGGACTAGACATCTGACAGTTACATGGATAAGGAGGGGGGCACACTGACTATATATATATATATATATATATATATATATATATATACATACAAAGACCAGTTAAACCAACAATATCTGTCCTTACTACACTGCTACCCTTTTATATCCTTGCTTTCCAGTCTGACTACTACACACCTTCAATGCTTCCCAGTTACTGGTATCATTCCATTTCATCATCTCAGAACAAACAAAGCACGAGTCCTATACAACTCTAACAGGAGGGATAGAGTTTCTGTATTGTTTTTTTTTTAATCTAACAGATAAAAATCCACAAATAAGAGTGTTCTAACTCTGTCCAAGCATTTTCCACTCAGGTCGCAAAGCATTTTCTGTAGAGGAAGAAAAAAAAAACTGGCAAGCAGTTTCAGAACTGAAGACGACAAGTGAGATTCTGCCTGTGCTGACAGTTGCTATCAGCAATACTAAATCTGAAGTGTATTAAACATTGGTTTCTTTGAAACTTTCGTATGGTTTATAAAAGCTATTTGATGATTTTTCACAGCAGACACAAGTGTACTTTTAGTTTGACCTTCGGCTAACAGAAAAGTTAATTGTACCTCAAAGTGAGTACAGTGACAGGAGGGATGCAGCATGCTTTGTAACTGGGGCTTCTGTCTCTACTAAATGCATTCCAGTTCACTGTGCTTGTAGTACACTAGGTCAAATAACACCAGTTTCTCTTTTGTCTGTCCATTTCTTTCCACTTTTTCTGTTCATTGAAAGCCAGTGTACTGGGGAACATTATTAAAATGCCTTTGTCTAATCACAGACTCAGTCTATTATTACTAATAAATGCATTGAGTACAAATTTACAATATAAGTCAAACTGGACCACAACTTGAACATTTTACATAGCACAGTAACTTGGGAACATAGCAAGCTACTTTAAAGAATTACACAAATCTTTCAAGATTAACTTTTCACAAGTCTATTCAAATTGTATTTTAGCTCATCACATGGTCACAAAAACATAAGCGTTTCCCACTAAATTTCACCCTAAATCACTTTCCGTTCCGTATTACATACAAAAGCAAATAGGCACTCACCCTAAATCTAACCCTGGCTAGTCAATACATTTTTATTGATTATAACAGCATTTGTGTACAGACAGTTATTGTTATCAGACAGCACAAATCTACATGTCAACATGAATATATTTTAAACAATAAAATCTATTGCATATGTTTACGCATACTTTCATTGTAAGCGAAAGTCTGTACCCCATGGTGAATAAACATATTGATTACGTAGGCAACTTTTAATCAAAAGAAGACATAAAAAAACAATAAATTAATAATGTAAAATAAGTATCTGCACTGATACCAAGTAAGAATGGGCATAACTATAGAGAAAAAAGTGATGTTGGGCGCTCCAGGTCCAATCTGTACTCAATCCAGGGGCTCCAGGTTAACAGAAACTTCTTGTGGGTATCTAATAAAATGCTAGTAATTTTTTCTTGGGGCATAATCCAGTCAACTCTCAATCTTACTGGGTCTATAGGGATTTGTCATTGTTTCCAGGCCCCAGGGGGAAAATTTAGCTATACGTGCTGGTACTAAGCACCATCGAAAAAATTCCTTATAGTTAGCCTCCTGTAAGGAGACGTTTTTAGAGGACCGTTTAGTCCAAACACAATCCCACTGCTCAGGAGTTATTTTTCTAGAAAGGTCTTTATGCCAAGCTAACATATACGGTAGCTCCAGAGGCTGGGGAGATTCAAAGAACTTGTTAATTGTTATATGACTTATATGATTCTGACAACCATTTTATATGGGTAGTATAAAACCAAAATCTTGGGTCCCTCAAAATTTGTACAGCAGCATGTAATCCCAGTAAAGTAAAATAAAAAAAAATAATAGACTTTGTGGGCTCACTTTAAAAACAGGCAAGAAGATCAAAACCTATTATGCCTATAAAGGGTGTAAAAAGCCCGAAACATGTCAGGTTTTGCCTGTTTGTAAAGTGGACCCAATATAGAATATTATTTTATTTTACTTTACTTGGTAAAATTTGAGAGGTACGTCTGAGGACTGTGCAGCCTCTCCAAATATGGATGGTGAACTGGGCGCACCTAATTTTTGGGTCCAACAAAGCAAATGTGTTTTTTTTGGGGGGGGGGGAGGAGAAGCTTGAAAGACTGATAAGAAGAATCATGGGAATAAAAAAACAATGAGATAAAAATGCATATAACTTTAATTATATAATTATATATAATTATATACGAGCGACTTTTTCTTTTTGCGAGGCAGATTTTTCATCAGTGAACTTCCATTGCCGGCAAAATGCAGAAAAATTTGTGCCTGGCAAATTGATTCGCCCATCACTAGTAACAAGCACTACTGGCTCACATTGTAGCAAATGTTGATTCCTCACTGGTCCTGGCAGTTTCTGATCACCTGGATGTGGCACTAATACTACAATGTACTTATACTAACTAAATCTGCCATATTTTAATCTTTTAAAGGTGCAAGCAATGGAATGTTGGTACAAGTTCTCTGGTACAGGTACATGGTCAAATAATATTTATATTGCACAAATCATTGCTTCTTGACATAGCAGTCATGCGGTTTATTTTATTGCACTTCTTTATAAAAAAAAGTCACTTTTTTAGTGTTGTATTTTTATTTTAAATAACTTTTCTATGAATTACATACCTTTTGCGGTATATATCTTTTGGTTGTATGAGTGGTGATTATATGCTAAATGCCTGTAGTTTAGAAGAGAAAGTTTGCGAGAAATGAACAGGCCCAAATATTTTATATGTATTTTTTTGTATTCAGTAAGACACCCCAGACGTGCAGGAAAGCACCTCTTCACTGTGGGGCTGCACCCCCAGGTTTTCCTGTCTCCTGCTCTGTTCTTCCCGCCCTATGCCCCCTGTGTGTGCCATACTCTGCTTGCCCTATGCTCCCTGTGTGTGCCATACTTTGCCTGCCATATGCTCCCTGTGTGTGCCCTATGCTCCCTGTGTGTGCCATACTCTGCCTGCCCTTTGCTCCTGGTGTGTGTCGTACTCGCCTGCCCTATGCTCCCTGTGTGTGTCATACTATGCCTGCCCTATGCTCCCTTATTGTGCCATACTATGCCTGCTCTATTCTCTTTGGGTGTGACATACTATACCTGACCTATTCTCTTTGTGTGTGTCATACTCTGCCTTCCTTATATTCCCTGTGTGTGCCATACTCTGCCTGTGGAACATAAGCCTGGTTTTTGTTCTGGGGGTTTGTTATCATTTGGAAATTATTATTGGCCCCTAAGGTGTTTAATCATGTGCTGGGTGGGTGCTATGTTATCCACAGGGCATATGGATTTAATATGACTTAACTTTTTTCACATATGAGTGATGAGTGGTATCCCTGCAGTGAGCACCAACCATTGGTTTTTCGGTGTGCTACTACAATTATTGTGAACATGGTCTTGTGGTAACTTGGATGTGGTTTAAAGTTGTTGTGGTTTAAATACAGGGAGTGGTAAACACTGGTTTCTTTTATCAACCCTCCACCATGCAGGCCAGAAAATTTCCGGCCCTCTGTACCACAGAAGTTGAACAGTAGGGATGTCGCGGACTGTTCGCCTGCGAACTAATTCGCGCGAACATCGACTGTTCGCGTCCGCCGAATGTTCGCGAACGTCGCGCGACGTTCGCCAATTTGGGTTCGCCTTAGCTGGCGCTTATTTTTGACCTCTCACCCCAGACCAGCAGATACATGGCAGCCAATCAGGAAGCTCTCCCTCCTGGACCACCCCTACACCCCCTGGACCACTCTCCTTCCATATATAAACTGAAGCCCTGCAGCGTTTTTTCATTCTGCCTGTGTGTGCTTGGAAGAGCTAGTGTAGGGAGAGAGCTGGTTAGTGATTTGAGGAACAGTTGATAGTAACTTTGCTGGCTAGTAATCTACTTGATACTGCTCTGTATTGTAGGGACAGAACTCTGCAGGGATTTGAGGGACATTTTAGGTTAGGTAGCTTTGCTGGCTAGTAATCTACCTTCTACTGCAGTGCTCTGTATGTAGCTGCTGTGGGCAGCTGTCCTGCTGCTGATCTCTCATCTGCTGACTGCTGCCTGTAACCCAATAGTCCTTGTAAGGACTGCTTTTATTTTCTTTTTTGTTTTTTTACTTTGCTACTATAAGAGCCCAGTGCTATTAGTCTAGCTGTGTTGGGGAGTGGGACTGGTGTGCTGCTCCTCCTAGTAGTTCACCACTACCAGCACCAACCAGAGTCAAAATTGTTACAAAGTATCTTATTTGCACCTGTTAGCTGTTCTGAGCTCTTTGCCAAAAGCTAATTAAGTTAGCTGTTCAGTTCAGAGAAAAGAGGGACTTTCCAGTACAAAAGAGGGACAGGGGGTTGAGTGGTCAAAAGAGGGACAGTTGGGAGGTATGCAAGTGCCACCTAGCTGTGTGAGCTTTTTCACATTCTGTCTAAATAACAATAATAATTCTGTGTCCGTAAACATCACCTGAGTGATACAGCAGCAATAATATATTGTAATATATAATATCCGTATCCACTACTGTATACGTTGCCCTTGCAGGCATTGTTTGCCCAGTCTTTAACCAAGTGCCACCTCGCTGTGTGAGCTTTTTCACATTCCGTGTCCAGAAACATCACCTGAGTGACGTAGTGTGATTTCTGCCCTTTACAGCACAAAACGCAGCGCTGTGTCAACAATGTATTTTTCAGATACATTTTTGCCCTTGATCCCCCTCTGGCATGCCACTGTCCAGGTCGTTGCACCCTTTAAACAACTTTAAAATCATTTTTCTGGCCAGAAATGTCTTTTCTAGCTTTTAAAATTCGCCTTCCAATTGAAGTCTATGGGGTTCGCGACGTTCGCGAACCGTTCGCATTTTTGACGCAAGTTCGCGAATATGTTCGCGAACATTTTTTCCGCCGTTCGCTACATCCCTATTGAACAGGACTGTATAGATTATTGCTACACAACCGTTAAAGCAGAGGGATTAGGGATAATTTGCTACAGCTACATACAGCTACAGTATTAAATATGCCCAGGTGTAGTAACCCATAGAAACCAATCTCCAGGTAGCATTTACTGGTTACCTGTTGAGAAGCAAGAAAGGACATTTGGGTAGCCATAAAGCCCATATAAATTGTGTTTGTGTTTGACATCATCTGAAATTTTATTGTGTAGCTATTAAAGTGAGTTTTTATAGACTTAGGAACATATGACATGACAACGCAGAAGTAAGGTTGTTACCAGTGGGAGAGCATAGAGATACCTCTTCACAGGCCAAAAAACAAGAACTGCTCTTATAGCCAAGCAAGTGGTTCTGCCCTCAAAGCCAGGGCACTAGTGGACAAGGCTAGTTTGAGAACAGAATCCATCCACATCAGGGGGACTCAAGTGGGAATCTGCATACACAGAATTTTATTCTCTCTCACAAATGTTAACTGTTCTGAAATCTGTTCCTCGTTCCAGCATTTTTATGTGCCTGGTTGGAAACACTGCGTGTCCTTTCTCGAAAAGGTTCATCCTATCTGTCATTATTAATGAAACAGTCTAATTCTGCAGTCGCTACTACTTCTACCTTTAATCCAAGTTTTACTGAGATATTAATCATGTACAAGTGTCCTTTATTAAAAAGACCATGCTGTATTGTGTTTGATGGATTTATTGTACAGAGGTTCTAGGCAGAACTGAAGGCATCAAGTGGATTTTTCTTTTTTTTTTTCCCCCAAAGAACTTTGTTAAACTTAGAGCTGCCTATTGCATTATTTCTATGGTTTGAACTTAAAGCTTCTACAGTTCACTACGTATAAATATAACAGCTCTCACATCTCAGTGTGGTAAGAATGGGAGCGAGCATAGACTTTTCAGTCGAGGTTATTATGTGAACATGGACTCTCGGCCTTCTCAAAAGGAAGGAGCACAGTGCCCTCTACTGCATGTGTCCTGAATATTAATAGAAACCGTATCACTTTAATAGTACTGTTTATAGCACTGACATATCCCACTCCAGTTTACAGAGATTATACATTTTTTTCATTAGTCCCTACTCCAGAGGAGCTTACAATCTAAGGCAGTGGTCCCCAACCAGTGACTCATGAGCAACATGTTGCTCCCCAACCCATTGGATGTTGCTCCCAGTGGCCTTATAGCAGGAGCTTCTTTTTGAATTCCAGGCTTGAAGGCAAGTTTTGGTTGCATAAAAGAGTATCCTGTAGGCTGCCAGTCCACATAGGGGCTACCATATAGCTAATCATATGCTTTATTGGCACCCCAAGGACATTTTTTATGCTCATGTTGCTCCCAAACACTTTTTTACATTTAAATGTGGCTCACAGGTAAAAAAGGTTGGGGACCCCTGATCTAAGGTACATATGATATACATAGACTAAGGTCAATTTTATCAGGAACCAATTAAGCTGTCTTTTTAAAATAGGATGTTAAAGGATTTGTTTTCAGAAAGAAAAATCCTAATTTTGCCACTATAGAACAAAGCAAGCCACTTTGTATTATACATTTATTATTATTTTCTCTGTTCTTTATTGCTATTTTTTTTTTAAAAAAAATGAAACTACTTCTCTCACCTGCAGACTAAACAAGAAGGTATCGTGATCCTGCCGCTAGGAGAACCAGCAGCACTTCTGTCTACTAAGCTGAGCAATAGACACAGAGAAATAGACTTTTCTGTCGCTGCAGGGCACGCTGACCTGATAAATTCGTTTATTCTGCTTAAAATCGCCACCTTTTTAATCTTAACTACAGATTCCTGTGGTTAAAATGCAACAATTTTTATTTATTATGAAAAACACAAAAAAGCAAGCCTCTTTTGTCTTTGATCCACATTTATATCAAAGTAATAGCATATAGCAACTTCACAGAGGAGCACTGCTATGGTTTTAAAATGCTAATGTTTATTGACTGTGTTTTTCAGTATCTGTGGGTATTTTCCCTCTGTATTTCATATTTGGCGGTGCCTTTTTATACTGATTGTTTTTGTGCTATTTGGGACCAGTTCTGTTATAAACTTAGCCTGTAAATAAAATGCAATATACGGCAGCTGAATGATAGGCACAAGAGTATTTTGCAGCTACCATACAAACTATTGCAAAATATCATGAACATTGTTGTCAATACAAAACTTTGAAAGGCCTCTGGGCAAAAGTAGCATTTTTAAATATCTGAAAATCCTACAAATAGTTGTAACAAGTTTAACATTTGCAATGGGCAAGTTATATGAAAGTTTAAGGGTTCGCCATCACAATTGTGTTCTGGATAATGGCAAATAGTAAATAAAGGCCATAATGGTTTATCTATGCACAAATAATATCCATCGTTTTCCCTGTGCCTGATTATGAGAAAACATTCTGATGGCCAATATTTCTATGTTAGTACAGTATGTTCACTGAAAGTATTTCTGATAAATTCACATACTTCACTGAAAGTATTTCTGATAAATTCACATACTTCACTGAAAGTATTTCTGATAAATTCACATTTTGTATGGTATTCACCAAATCAAACAAAAATAAAATCACTTGTGCTTTTTTTGTATATTTGTATGAATAGCAAAGCTGCAAAGGCTCCACATGTCTATGTCAACATCCACATTCTGGTCAAGCTACATTTACCTCCATAGGCCACTTAAAGGAATCGTCCACTGTAAAAAGTAAAACTGGGTAAATAGATAAGCTGATAGTTCTATATAATGTTGGTTACTGCTATCAGCTAGTGAGTGCTCTGCAATGGTCTAAAAAATACTTGTATTCTCAAAATTAGAAGCATGCACAATAACGCACTTCAAACATTTATTTGTGCAAATTCACCAAAGACAGTTATATCAGCACACTCCAATTTACACAATCCATATATAAGTATTCATGCATATCAAACCACGTGGCAATACTGTATGTCTGCATATCTCATGTCAGCCACTCCCTCCTGATGCATTTCACGCCATTGTGCGCTTCATCAGAGGAGGTGTGGCTGTTGCAAGACATCCCTTAAATACCTGCATAATTATTTTATACACTTGCAAGGGTTTATTGTATAACAAAATTATTTTATACTTATTACAAGGTTTGTTATTTCACTATTTATATTGTTTGTATACTACATGGCCTTTTATACAACTCCGACTTCCTTCTGGAACCTGGATAAGTTAATTAGAAACTATTTTTTACCTACTCGATCACTAAAGCACACATAATCTGAGGTTATAACCTGCGGTTTAATTCCCAGCCACATGCAGGATATTTTTAGGGATGAAGACTTGCTAGTTTTTTAAAAGTGCAAATCTGTTCATGCCAAACTGTCTCCATCTAAAATACTACTATTGATTTGACAATACCAAACAATTAATCAAAGTGCAAAAGTGCATTATTAAAAACACAACAGTCCTTCTTAAATAATTCTCAGTTACTTCCACTTTTTTCATCAATACTATCAATCCCATACATACAGAAATTTTGAACAGACCCTCCATGAACAGCTTCAAAGTGTTTAAAAATAAGATTATCCTCCTCTTTCTTATTAATGCCTCTCAAGTCTCAAATGTTCTCTTAACATAACTTTTAGTTGCCTAATAGTACAACCAAAATAAAGGACACCACATTGACACTGTACAACATACACTACAAACCTTGTAGAACAAATTATGGGTTTTTTTTATCACAAATTCCTGTCTGTTTTCTTTGTTACAATACTTAGCCTTTTTACTGTTATTATTTTTAAATACAGTGCAACATTTACATGGGAAAAAAACTTTAAAACCTCCCAGCCGTGTACTTTTACTTTTATTATGATCCTTATTTAATATGTTCAGGGCAACTTTACTTGCAATAGACTTAGCTTTTTTACTGATCACTATCGGCGTTAACTTCACACTGGGTCTACATTTAAAATATTCCAATTCTTTAAGATACTTTTTTTGCTGCTCCATACTGCATGCCATTCTAGATATTCTAGGGCAGGCTGTGAAAATAAAAAATATTTCTAATATAGTTAGTTTGCCAAAAATGTAATGTATAAAGGCTGGAGTGACTAGATGTCTAACATAATAGCCAGAGCACTACTTCCTGGATCCCCATCATTCAGCTGGCCCCCCTCAAGTCACTGATTGGTTACTGCCTGGTAACCAATCAGTGGAAACCAAGAAAGCTGCAAAGTAGGAAGTAGTGTTCTGGCTGTTATGTTACTCCAGCCTTTATTAATTACATTTTTTGGCTAACTAAATACATTGATAACATTTTTTTTTATTTTGCACAGCCTATCTATATACCCAGTTTTTATTTTTATACTGAACAATTCATTCGAGGTCTAAATCAGCCTCCAAGAGTCTATGGCAGGAGACTGCATATTTCATTCATTTTGCATCCCAAGCATCACCTATCATTCATATCTTATTTTATAGAGGTCAAATTCAAATTTTCTTTATACTTTTTTTTGGTCCCTGCTCTGTTTGGGAGACTTGCACCCTGCTATAGACGAGGGAAATAGACGAGTGAAAATAGTGAAGATCCACCCAGTCCCAGTGTGTGTTCTAAACTTGAACACAATGCAGTTGCAGTCCCTTTAAATCAGTTGCCTAGTAGGCAACTAAGTGGGTAAAGCAGGGCAGTAGTCAGTCCATAAAAAGAACAAGGACGACACAAGGGTGCTAATTTACTAAAGCGCAAAGCAGCTAACGCTAGCGCAAATTCACCAGCGTGACGTCATTTCGTTACTTCGCTGATTTACAAACGGGTGCTGGCGTCAATTCGCTAGCGAAGTGGACCTACTCTATCGCTACTTCGCACCCTTACGCCAGTTGCAGTTGCGCTATGGCAAAGGGACGTAACTACACTAATTCACTAAGTGCATTTTACTGAAGGTTACCTCTTGCACCAGACTTTTCTTTGCTAGGTCAGACCAGGCGAAGTTCAATACAATAGATAGGAGTTTGTCCAAAAATAGTTAAAAAATTTTTTAAGTCCCAAAAAACGCTGGCGTCTTTTACTTTTTTAAGGGTGTAGGTAGTATGAAAAATAGCGTAATTTTTTTGCTTCCCCCCTACATTTCCTAACATACGGCAACTCAACGATACAGTGGACACATGTGTAGGGCAATAGAACAAATATTTTGTTTTTTAAAGGTTTACTGGGCTTGTGTAGTGTAATGTAGTTGCTGCAGCATATACGTCCATTATAGTTCAACTTTGCACCGTATGCAAATTAGGCATCGCTAGCGTAACTTCACTTTGCCTGACGAAGTAACAGTAGCGAACTTTACTACCGTTCGCCTCCCTGAGCGCAACTTCGCATTTTAGTGAATTTGCGTAGTGCTGGCGAAACTGTCGCTGGCGCAACTTCGGATCTTAGTGAATTTGCCCCAAGGAATACAAAGCAGAAACCAGGTGGCCCTCATCCTCATTTCTCATTTCACAAATAACTACATGCAGAAGGCAGTCAGAACCAAACCAGAAGTCACAGTCCTGCAACTCCACAGCAGAACAATGAATCACATAATTAGATCTGATCAGGTAGGGACCTGTCTGTCAGCTTTACCCAAAACAACTGACCTAAGCTTGTTTTGTGGCCAATGGATCCACTATAAAAAGAGGGAATTTAAAAAAAATCATTAAAAATGTATTAAAGGTGCTTGCACTGGTATCTTTGCCCACCAACATGTAGTTAGTGCTCTGGAGCACGTTTGTGCTTAAAGACTTGGTACACATACGTTGTCACATGTATGAATGGGAAGAGACAATAAGTTTTAATTGGTTGTCAGTTGTCACATTGACATTAATAATAATATGTATTGGTAATACTTTGAATACAGATAACTTGATCATGTTCTGTAATACGGCAAAGTAATCCTTTTTGGTTGTGTTATATTTTGGTGATTACTGATGGTCATTCCTCGACTCTGGTAACTGTTTTGCTTTCAGTAGAGCTTATCGCTGATCATCATGTATTTATATAGTGCCAACAAATTACACAGCACTTTACATTAACTTATAATACAATCAGGCATCTTAATATTTTAACAATGTAATGCTGTAACAAAACTTCTGAACAAGGTGCAGAAAAGAGCAGTCACCAGGAGAGGGCAATGCATACAAAGCTATGAGAAAGAAGCCTTAGCTTCCCCACTCTCATAATGCTCCACTACACACGTATGGGATCTGTTATCCAGAATGCTTGGGAACTGGGGTTATCTGGATAATGGATCTTTCCGTAATTTAGATCACCAAACCTTACGTCTACTTGAAAATCATTTAAACATTAAATTAACCTAATAGGCTTGTTTTGTCTCCAATAATGATTAATTATATTTTAGTTTGGATCAATACGATGTACTGTTTTATTATAACAAGGAAATCGTTTTTTGAAAAAATGAATTATTTTGATAAAATAGAGTGCATGGGAGATTACCTTTCTGGATAATGGTTTTCCGGATAAAGGACCCCATACCTGTAACAGCAAATATTGTAATAAATATCTAAATCATGAGAAATACTTTACAAATCCCCCAGGATTTAGCATGAACATCAGGACAATGCTATATAGAAGAAATGTACACACTAGCAAGGATAAAACCAAACTCAGATGATATGATGTTTAATTAATTTACTAGCAGCTTTTCACCACAATTTTCTAAATCTGGACAGTCAAGTGAAGGTGACCTTTGGGTTTATTCATTAAACTGCATTGTATTGTAGGTCGTTATAATAAAAAACTGGTGGTTTGCATACCTAGCTGACTAAAGACTATAAAGAGAAGCAAGTTACACAAATACTTTGCTGCTGTTTCTGTTATGACTGATTCTGTTTACATTAAATTCTTCAAATTCTGGTGCCTTGCAAAGTTGGGACCTAAGGTTGCATTTCCATCAAGTTCACCTTCAACGTAAACCAATAATTAGTACAGCTATGGGACCTATTATCCAGGATGCTCGGAACCTAAGGCTTTCCAGATAGGGGGTCTTTCCATAATTGGATTGCCATACTTTTAGGGGGTTATTTATTAAAGCTCAATTTTTTCTGGTCAGGCTTTTAAAGGGGAAACCCCAAATTTGTAAAGGAAAGAAAAACTAAAATTTTTCGAGATTTACTATACCCGAAGCTAAAAGTCAGAATACGAAAATACTCCATCTCAAACCTGTTGAGGTCCTGTAGAAATCAATGGCAGATGTCCCTTTTCCAATTTGAAGATATCGTTGTCTGCAATGGGTTCTGTATTATAATTTGAAACATTTGGGGTTTTCTGGCGATAACTCGTACGATTCAAGTTTTTTCCCGTTTTTTATCGAAACTTTTACCAAACTGCATTTTTCAGGTTATTTTTATAATAAATTAGGTAAAATCGTGGATGGAAGTTTGGTCTAATTTGTATTATTAAAATTATGAGAAAAATTCAAGTTTTAGTAAATAACCCCCTAAATGCTTTTCTTTCAAGGAGAAGAAAAGACTTCTTCCATTTGGGGGTGCCAAATGTTAGACAACCCAAGTGATTGTATTTACTTATCTGAAACCCCGGTGCTCCTTTCAGGAGAAAACTGCACTGGCCCTGGGTTATTCCAACGGACACCACCGAGCGATCCTCTTCCGGCTTCTTCTTTTTCAAATTTCCTGGGGCAGACGCATGCACAGTAGAACGAAACAGCCTACCTTTTTAGTTAAAGTTCAGCTTTTCACTTTACTCCGAATGGCAGCCACGAGAAGACAGAGAAAAACTAAAGAGGATCGCTCCGTGGTGCTCACTGGTATAATCCTGGGCCTCTGCAGTTTTCTGCTGATAGGAGCACCAACCCAAGATTTTCAGGTAAGTAAATACATTCACTTGGGGGTGCCTAACATGTGGCACCCCTTCTTCCAAGTGGAAGAAGACTTTCCTTCTGCTTTCAGTATCTTAGTTTGGATCAAGCAGAAGCTACTGTTTTATAGTACGGAGAAAAAATAATTTTTAAAAATTGTAATTTTAAATTAAAATGGAGTTTATGGGAGGTGACCTTCCCTTAATTTGGAACCTTATGGATAACCAGTTTATGGATAACGGATCCCATACCTGGATGCAAATGCTCAGTCTGCGCTCCATGCAGCACGGAGACAGGAGGATCATTAAATAAGAGAAACATTTTCATTCGCAATAAAATTTTAAATAAACGTTCTTCATTTCACGCATTTTATTAACCTTATTTAATGCTCCTTCAAACCCACATGAAAGGGCTAATTCCTTAAGGAGAGCATACCTTCAAGAGGCTGCACTTTGTTCCATTCAAAAGGATTTGCTAAATTATGAACAAAGTTAGGAGGACTTCCAATCAATTCTTTACCGAGCACAGCAACTAGGCAATGAGCCAATAAAGTCTCATCCAACTTAAAGAAGAGGAAAAAAAATAATATAGAAATGATACCACTGTCTTATTGCAGGAAAGAAGCAAGCATCCTCAAACTACATAGCACATGAAAGGATGCAGAAAACCCAGCAGGATGGTTTTAAGAATTTGGCCCAAGGACGGATATGGCTTTTTTTCTTCTTTTATTTGTAGAAAAGTTGGGCTTTAACAAGACTCTTTCACTCTCTAGACACATTTTGTGTCGCACTGTGTCCCATACATTTCAAAGTGGTCTCTGCACTTTTGTTCTACTTAGACTATGTCAGATGCTGTATTGCATTTATCTCTTGAAGCATCTGTTTGTCTCACTGGAAACGTGAACAAATATTTCGAATGAGCCAGGGTTATGTAAACTTTACTTGGTATAGGCATAATTCTTCTTTCCTGGCTGTTTGTGTTGAACGAGCACAATCACTGTCTAATTCATACCTCCCAACATTTTAAAAATGGAATGAGGGACAAAAAGTTCTGCTGTTGTGTGCTGTGCGATTAACACTTTTGACCACTCCCACTCTATGGCCACACCCCTAAATAACTTGACCATTTTACAAATTTCGGCAGGTTATAGAAAGTTTTAACACATTTCTGGGAGTTTTAGGGACATGTTTTATGTGTTATTACAGGGTTGCTAATGAAAGTGAAATTGCCCTTTAAGCTGCAAGTCTCAGTTCTCCCAAGAGACCTGCTTACCGTATTTTAAATAGTTACAATAGTATTAAAATGCAGGTGCTGAATATTCTGGGCTCTCTGCCAAAAGCCTCTTATTTAATTAAGTTTCATAATCTTTTTCTGGCGTCAGTGCAGGAAATCAAAGGGAAATTCAGGACATTTGGGTAACAAACCGGGACTGCGGGCTGACGTCACGCAACAAAACGCTGGCATTAAGTCAGATGAGCCGAAGATAAGATTAGTTGTAGGAATGTTGGATGTAGTCGCAGCATGCTGCGACTTCATCCAACATTTCCATTTCTTACCTTATTTCCGGCGCATCTGACTTGACGCCATCGTTTCATCTCGTGGCCTCGGATCGCACCTAAATCGTCCATGTAGTTCTACCCTTAGTTTAATATGAATACATGGAAGCTTCATCTCATGATCTGTTCAGTTCCGACAAATATGGTTGATTCCAGTCTTGGGGTAATTCTGTCTCTTTTTAGTGTTTTTTTTTTTTTTTATTCAGCAGAGCTCAGTGACTACAGAAGGATTATATGGATTCGCCCAGTGATATTCTATTGGTCTGAAGGGGTGAAGCAGTTGAAACTGAGGTGGTGGCTAATTTGGCTATGGTTTCTCTGCATCAGCCTCAATCATTATTATTATTAGCTTCTGTTTTGCACCACCTGATTCTGCTGCAATAACAATGCTGGGAATAAAATCTGACAGGGAATGCTTTAATTGGTGTCATAGGATTGCTGTACACAAGACAAGATTTTGTAGACCTGCAATCAGTCTGCTAATTTTCTTATCACTTAATTTGTTTTCTAACATCAGCAAACCACTTCCATGTTTGACTGTAGGGATGGTGTTTTTATACTGAAAGCTTCATAATTTTTCCTGTAAACAAAGGGAATTGTGCTTTACCAAAAAGCTCTAACCTTATCTATCTGCCTACAGCAGTGATCCCCAACCAGTGGCTCGTATGCAACATGTTGCTTACCAACCCCTTGAATGTTGCTCCAAAGTGGCCTCAAAGCAGATGCTTATTGTTGAATTCCTGCTTTGGAGGCACATTTTCCTTGCTTAAATCCTGCCAAACAGAGCCTCCTTTAGACTGACAGTCCACACAGAGGCTACCAAATAGCCAATCACAGTCCTTATTCACTCCCAGAGAACTTTTTGTATGTTCTCGTTGTTCCCCAATTCTTTTTACAATTGAATATGGCTCATAGGATGGTCTACTCTACACGATGGTCTCGCTAAAATATTTAGATTTTTTTTCAGGTGTCTTTTGGTGAACTTCAATTGCATTCTCTTGTTACTTTGTCAGCAATGGAATCTTCCTGGATCTTCTACCATAGAGATCTAGTTCACTGAGGGTTGGGAGCATGAGCAAGTGATCATGGTTCTTACACCACTATTCGAAAAATCCCTTTGATCAGTTTTTCTCTTGCATCCAGGGAAAATACATAAAATGAGAAACAACTTTTCTCAGTTTAAACTGGTAGCATGAAGTAGAATCACCTGCTTAAAATATATTTCTTGCAACATGTTAAAGGTGGCAGCTAATTGTGAAAAGCATTTAAGGACATCTATGAGGAATAGGGATGCACCAAATCCAGGATTCAGTTTGGCATTCAGCTTTCATCAGCAGGAATTCAGATTCGGCCAAATCCAAGTGCCAGGCCAAACCAAATCCAAAAAAATCACGTGAGTTTTTGTCGCACAAACAAGTCAAAAATTTTTTAACCATGCGTTGTGTTAGTGGTTCTCTTTCCTCCTCGTTTCCCTAATTTATATATGCAATTAAGGTTCAGATTCAGTTTGGTATTCGGCCAAATCTTTCACAAAGGATTTGGGACCAAATCCTAAAATAGTAGATTTGGCGCATCTCTAATGTGAAATAAAATTTAGCATGTTTTTGTTTTTTATTCGCGGCTTTGTTATTTCCTACATTTTCTAACAGAAGAGGTGCATTATTTGTGTGCTTCCATTAGTCTTTTGACCCACAGTATCAGGGCCGGAACTAGGGGTAGGCAGAGTAGGCACGTGCCTAGGGTGCAAAGCTGGGGGGGCGCCAGGCACGTACCTGCTGTGTAGCCTACCCCATGTCCGGTCCCGTCTCTCCCCGACTGCACCTGGAATTCTTTGCGCAAATGCGGTTCTGCGCATGCGCACACACCGTTTTCGCACATGCACGCTCAATCTCAGTTTCGCGCATGCGCATTTAAGAGCATTTTCGCGCATGCGCATTTAAGAGCATTTTCGCGCATGCGCAATCAAGAGCGCACTAAGCCGGCGCCGTGGCTGTCCAGGTTGCCTAGGGCGCCTGGCTGGGTTGGCCCGGCTCTGCACAGTATGTTCATCAGTCTTTGTTTTCAGTATAAATCCAAGCCATGCTAATGTTGCTCCTGATTAGAAATCTATGCCTGGCAGAAGTGATGGACTGTTTTAAACACTGTTATAAACACTTAATTGTTGAAAGTTTCTAAATCTAAACCGCTCCTTCAAAAGTCCAACCAAGAGAAGGATTTACAGCGGGGTACATGAAGATGATTGATGGAAGAAGGGCTATATGTGTTTTTTTTCCAACAAAAAAAAACTGAATCTATGCTGTCAACAGGGTTCTGTTACTACCTAAACAGCAATAAAGGATTATCCACGGTGTGCTGATTGCTAGGGGTTTGACAAGCAATTTGGCTTTCTGCCTCTATGCTTTTTCCTTTCAAAGAATCCCAAAGGATCCCATATTAAGCCAGTAATGCACTTACAGTATAGATAGTATACAAAACTGAAATGATAACTTTCAAAAGCATAGAAGATAAAATGAATACAACAATAGGAAAAATAAATAATGGCTGACATACAGCTGGGCCCATAAATCTTTGTATTAATTCTCTCCCAGTAGACAGCACTCCAGTTTTCGTAAAACCGTCTTTATTGTGTATGGGACAGCAGCATAAAATTACAACATTTCGAGTGGCACTCCACTCTTTGTCAAGTATATAAATCTTTGTACAGTGACAACTTTTTTCTAATTTTGGATCTGTACATTACCACAATGAATTTTAAATAAAACAACTCAGATGCAGTTGAACTACAGACTTTCGGCTTTAATTCAGTGGGTTCGACAAAAAGATTGCATAAAAATGTGAGGAACTAAAGCCTTTTTTTAACACAATCACTTCATTTCAGCTGCACAAAAGTAATTGGACAGAAAATAATGAAAATAAAATGTTAATTTCTAATACTTGGTTGAAAACTCTTTGCTGGCAATGGCAGCCTGAACTCATGGACATCACCAGATTCTGGGTTTCCTCCTTTTTAATGCTCTGCCAGGCCTTTACTGCAGGGGCTTTCAGTTGCTGTTTGTTTGTGGGCCTTTCTGTCCAAAGTTTAGCCTTCAACAAGTGAAATACATGCTCAATTGGGTTCAGATCAGGTGACTGACTTGGCCATTTAAGAATATTCCACTTCTATGCTTTAATAAACTCCTGGGTTGTTTTGGCTCTATGTTTTGGGTCATTGTCCATCTGTATTATGAAACGCCTCCCAATCAATTTGACTGCATTTAGCTGGATTTGAGCAGACAGTGTCTCTGAACACCTCAGAATTCATTCAGCTGCTTCTGTCCTGTGTCACATTATGGATAAACACTAGTGTCCCAGTGCCACTGGCAGCCATGCACGCCCAAGCCATCACACTGCCTCCACCATGTTTTATAGATGATGAGGTATGCTTTGGATCATGAGCTGTTCCACACCTTCTCCATACCTTTTTCTTGCCATCATTCTGGTAGAGGTTGATCTTGGTTTCATCTGTCCAAATAATGTTTTTCTAGAACTGTGCTGCCATTTTTAGGTGTTTTTTTTAGCAAAGTCCTTTCTATTCTTGATGCTTATGAGTGGCTTGCACCTTGCAGTGCACCATCTGTATTTACTTTCATGCAGTCTTCTCTTTATGGTAGACTTGGCTATCAATACACCTACCTCCTGGAGAGTGTTGTTCACTTGTTTGGCTGTTGTGAAGGGGTTTCTCTTCACCATGGAAATGGATCATCCACCACTGTTGTCTTCCGCGGACGTCCACGTCTTTTTTGCGTTGCTGAGTTCACCAGTGCTTTCTTTCTCCGGATGTACCAAACTGTAGATTTTGCCACTCCTAATATTGTAGCAATTTCTCGGATGGGTTTTTTCTGTTTTTGCAGCTTAAGGATGGCTTGTTTCACCTGCATGGAGAGCTCCTTTGACCGCATGTTGTCTGTTCACAGTAAAATCTTCCACATACAAGCACCCCCCCATTGCATTTTTATGCAATCTTTTTGTCCAACCCACTGAATTAAAGCCAAAAGTCTGTAGTTCAACTGCATCTGAGTTGTTTCATTTAAAATTCATTGTGGTAATGTACAGAACCAAAATTAGAAAAAAGTTGTCTCTGTCCAAAGATTTATGGGCCGAACTGTACATGTAACAATCGAGTTCAGGGGGACTTATAAAATACTTGCATCTATAATTATCTGTGGAAAAAGCATGAGGCAGGGGACCTCGTGTTCACTTTACCATTAGACAATAATGTTGTTGCATTTAGTCATTCAGGATGGAAGATTATTCCTGCAGGCAGCGGACTCCAGAACAGCAGATTCACATTAGTAATGCTATGTAGGATATTTAACAGTCCAGTCAGACCACTGCAGATCATTTATACATTAATGCAATACTAAGTCACTAACATATCATCATTATTCTTTGCTCTTCCCACCTGCCTTCTGTTATCCTCATACTCATTGCCTTAATCTTTTCCATTACAGTACAGTTTGGTCAGCCATAAAACACTATAAGAGTAATGGCACATGGGATAATTTGGCAGCATTTGCATGAAGTATTTTAGCTTAGGAGGTGGTGACAAAGCACACCCATTGCTATCACCTGAAAATGATCATTAAAAAATGCAACTGGAAATTGAAAGGCTTACATGTAAAAATTTAGAGGGTAAAATTTAGAGACCACATACAAGCTATTAACAATGATAATTAAAATCACTGCACGTGCAACTGCCTGCAGTTTAAAATAAGTCAGCATTGCGGTTACATTTTAGTGATCAGATTTAATTTATCTACAAAATGTTCTTATGTGAACTAAAGAATGAAACAGATGAAACCCTTCACCTTTACTTTTCAACAAAGACAGGCTATGTAACACTCTTAAATGAAGATGTATCAAAATGCAAAACTACAAGTCTATATTCTGGCTTCAGCTGGGCTACACGGTTTAGCCCTACCTACATGTAAAGTTCATCTCTGTATTTACATTTTTACAAAAGAGGGTATTTCTGTATTGTTTGCTTCAATTATAGTATTTTTCACAGACATGACAAATACCCTAGGATAGTGCTGTGCAACTGCTGTAGTACTAAGGGCCGGAATTTTTCTAGCGTACCAGGTAGAGGGCTAATGATAAAAGCCACTATTGAAAACTCCCAGTTTTAAAACAACCCCACTTTAAAGAAGAACTAACCCCTAAAAATTAATATGGCTAAAATTGCCATATTTTATATACCGCAATTATTGCACCAGTCTAAAATTTCAGCTTCTCAATAGCAGCAATGATCCAGGACTTCAAACTTGTCACCATCTTGGAAATTGTCCATGACACTCACATGCTCAGTGGGCTCTGAGCAGCTGTTGAGAAGCTAAACTTAGGGGTCGTCTCAAATTATCAAGCAGAAAATGAGGTTAGTCTGTAATAAAAGCTGATGCTACAGGGCTGATTAAATTCTGATGCTAATTGCACTGATTTCTGTGCTCCCATTAAGTAATTATCTGTATTAAATTACCGAGTCTCATATTGTGACATTTATATTCTATGTATAATGTATATTGTAAGTGGGTCCCTAAGCTCAGTAAGTGACAGCAGCACAGAGCATGTGCAGTGAATCAGCAGAAAAGAAGATGAGGAGCTACTGGGGCATTTTTGGAGACACTGATCTTTACTGCTAAAAGGCTGTGGTTGCCTTGGGCTGGTACAGAAGGCCAAAACAATGTACAGTATTTCTAGCCTACTTCTTAAGTTTAACTTTAGTTATCCTTTAAACCACACCTATGTTTCTACAAGGCCATGTCCACATTAATTGTGGTAGCACACCAAAAAACCAAATGGTTGTTGCTCACTACAGGTATAATACGCATATGTGAAACAAGTTTATTAAACCATATTAAGACATACCCTTAAATCCATATGCCTCATCCTCCTTTGTGGATAGCACAGTAAATGAATGAACAGCTTGGGGACCCCCTAACAAGTATTTCCAAATGCTAACAAACTTCCACCAGGTTCACTTCCCGGAGACAGAGTATGGCACACACGGAGCATTGGCAAGGCACAATACAGCAGGGAAACGTTAGGACCACTCTAAGATGAACAGTTCATACTGTGCTAAAATGCGGGTGCCCCACCAGCAGTTTGTCTGAAGTGTGAACAGGTGAACAATGGGGGCATTTATAGTCTGAGGTATGAACAGTACAAGTCTTTAGGGTGTGAACAATAGAGGCGTTACAGGTGTGAACAATGCAGGGGTCACTTAATCTCAGTAGTGATACTTTTTAAATCTTACACAAGGAATCACAAGTCAGACTTGCATGTAGGGGGTCACATAATGGGGGTCGCGGGCCAGATGCATGGAACATGATTAGATCCATGTGCTGACCAGAAACAGAATCGACAGTGCTGCACTACAGTTCTTTACAGCCAGCGTTGTAATATCCACAATCCACAGCACTACAAGGGTTAAAGAACTGGTTTATTGCTAGGGAACCACATCATCATTTATAGAATGAATGAATCTTGTTCTGTAAAACTCAAAATATATTTGGGAATATATACACACTAAAACAACCTAAGTGTAATAACCATTTATTTGGTGGTGACTTGAATAGGAGATCACTAAATAATCATAAAATACAAACAAATCCAAATGTACAATACAAGTAAGAAATCAATGCTCGATCACAAGAGTTATTACAAAAATGCTCTGCAGCCATCTATATTGGGGGGAAATGATACTGTTGTCCAGTGGGCTGGTATAAAATCTGGGAATCCCGCAGTGCAAGCTATTTTGGCGGCGGCTGCTGCTAAAATAAAGAAAAATGAATTAGTCAAGTGGATATCCATTAGTGCACTGGCAAACACGACTTATTAAAATGCACGCAAGTTTAAATCTCTTAATAGTTTCGACTAGAGTTTTTCAGACTTTTTAGGTTCAAGCCAACATTTGTTAAGGTCCCTTTTAGCCGATTTACAGTCCTGATCATATGTACGTATTCCCTCTCAAATGGCCCCCCATCTCACCAACTGCTTTGATTCAGACCCACAGAGAAAACAAGGTATAAATTAATGCGGAGTGGCCTAAAACAGAATTTAGGACAGAACAATTGCTAACAGTTGCTTGTACTGACAAAGAAGTGTATCATCAAAAAAAAATAAGAGGCATCTATCTTTATAAAATGAAAGATCTGCATTTTGAGGTTTTGCAAGTGAAGATAAGGTTTAACTTCCCCTGTTTTTAAACCATTTATCTCTCTACCTTCCTATTTATCTCTCAGACTGCCATTGAAACCTAGGCCTAGTTTTAACTAGTAGAAGTAATTCTAAAACAACTGGACTTGCCGATCATTGAAGACGTTTCACTGCTGATCTGAGCAGCTTCTTCAGTTCAACCGACTAGGCTGTCTAGTTTTAAACTACAATAAGGAGAGCTGCACAACGAAGAGTTAAATGATAAATACGGTCATATTAAAACTTTTCTATGTGAACGTGAACTGAAAAATGTCAAATCAGTTCAAATCCGGTGCAGCTTTGTCATGAAGGAAACCTTGTATTATTTTACATTCCTATTTGTAAATCGGCTCCATTTATGTCTATAAGAATTGGAAAATGCAAATACACATTGGCCTGTGAGAAGTCGGACTGAAAGTCGCTTTTCCAGTTAGATCTATGAAGTTGCATGAATATGGGATGTATATATCACTTCTGGTTATTTAGATTTCTTACAGATTCACCGTGAAACTGTATAAAGTATATTTGCAGTTGCATTCAGATATAGTAAAATCAGATATTCAACGGATTCAAGCAACCATAGTATGAATGTGGTGTGAAGCAAATAAAGCAAAACACTGTACATGGCGATATGAGGCCAGTACATAATGATACAAACCTTGTTTGCACTCTCCTCTTCTTCCACTCCTGCCTGTGTCATGAGGTCTGCGATATTCTTCTCCAGATCATCTATACGAGTGCTCATGTCATCAAGTAATTTAGTTAAAGAAAAACTTCTATAAAGCTGAGGAAGTAGCACCAGATGATATTCCATTGCCTTTATACACCTTCTATATTAGTATGTACCAAACGGCTTGAGAAATATCTGAATGGGAAACATCTTAACATACATGAGCTAAATGGCCACAATCAATTACAGACATGGGATTGTTATCCAGAGTGCTTGGGAAATTGTGTATTTAGGTCTAAAGGTGGCCATAGACGTTACAATTATGATCTTTCCTGCAAAGATTGTATGTTTCAAAACACACGTGTAGAGCTGAATGGTCAGATATACAGATAGAAACAATAGAATTCTACCTGTATCTAACGATTCAGAACTAACAATGGCCGATGTTCAAGTTCTTTCAAAGGCACCCAATCAAAATTTTCCAGCCAGCCCGATACGATATCCAAGCCGACCAATATCCAAGTCTCGTCGTCCACCATAAACGCTGGAAATCATACGAAAATTTGTTTTGTACTATATTATTCGTGCGTTGATGGCCACCTTTAGAAAGTATGGTCTAAGTCTACTAAAAAAAATATTCAAACATTAAACAAACCCAATAAGATTATAGAAGTAGGAAAACGGAATAAACAGCTTCAAAGGCAGTGATTACTAAATGCAAGTGCTTTCTTTATTTAGCAGTGTAAACACTACATGTTTTCGGATCAAGCCCTTTGTGTGCAGGGAATTGTGGGAATAAATACCCTCCTCTATTCCAGGAAACTGCCCCATTCACCTCATTACAGTGAAATTAGGAAACAAAAATATGAAAACATCTTAATGACATTCATAGTCCATTCATTTGTGTCCTTGCGAACATCCATTGGTGTGTAAGGTCTTGACCTGAAATATATAGTGTTTACACTGCTAAATAAAGAAAGCACCTGCAGTTTGAAATCACTACCTTTAAAACTGTTTATTCCATTTTTTTTACTTCTATTATCCTGATGACTTTGGGAGTGTGACACAGACTCCTGGAATTTGCAGCTGTAAGAAATTTGGAACAACACGTTGGTACCAACAACTCGTCTTACCTTTAAAACAATAGGATTGTTTTTGCCTCCAATAAAGGTTCATCATATCTTAATTCAGATCAAGTACAAAGTACTAGTATTTAATTACAGAGAAAAAGGAAATCATTTTTAAAAATTAGAATTATTCGATTAAAATGGACTCAATGTGATATGGCCTTCTGGTAATTCAGTATCTGTATAACGGCTTTGAAGATAACAGATCCCATAGCTGTAAAAGGAAAGGGTTAAGCTGGCAGGTTAAAGTGAATGACTGAATCAGCTTATGACATCTGCACGATTTACAGGTGGCAAAACGTCAAATATACCTACCCCTGCGGAGGAGAAAAAAAATACATTACCCATATGTCCCTATAACTATAAACAAATTTAGAGGACTTTACTGCTTCTTCAATGCCTGTATAATTTCACTACCAGCTATTTAGATCTCACAATATCCCCAGTGGTACCAGATCAGGAGATTATGAAGACGATTTCAAGCTCCCCTTCATACTGAACATCATGTACAGGCATGGGACCTGTTATCCAGAATGCTAGGGACCTGGGGTTTTCCGGATAACGGATCGTTCTGTTATTTGGATCTTCATACCTTAAAGGGATACTGTCATGGGAAAAAAAAAATTTTTCAAAATGAATGGGTTAATAGTGCTGCTCCAGCAGAATTCTGCACTGAAATCCATTTCTCAAAAGAGCAAACAGATTTTTTTTATATTCAATTTTGAAATCTGACATGGGGCTAGACATATTGTCAATTTCCCAGCTGCCCCAAGTCATGTGACTTGTGCTCTGATAAACTTCAATCACTCTTTACTGCTGTACTGCAAGTTGGAGTGATATCACCCCCCTCCCTTTCCCCCCGCCAGCAGCCAAACCAGATAACAGCTCCCTAACACAAGATAACAGCTGCCTGGTAGATCTAAGAACAACACTCAATAGTAAAAACCCATGTCTCACTGAGACACATTCAGTTACATTGAGAAGGAAAAACAGCAGCCTGCCAGAAAGCATTTCTCTCCTGAAGTGCAGGCACAAGTCACATGACCAGGGGCAGCTGGGAAATTGACAAAATGTCTAGCCCCATGTCAGATTTCAAAACTGATTTAAAAAAAATCTGTTTGCTCTTTTGAGAAATTGATTTCAGTGCAGAAGTCTGCTGGCGTAGCAAAAAACATGTTTTCCGATGACAGGATCCCTTTAAGTCTACTAGAAAATCATGTAACCATTAAATAAACCCAAGAGGCTGGTTTCGCTTCCAATAAGGATGAATTATACAGGAGTTTGGATCAAGTAGAAGCTTCTGTTTTATTACTACAGAGAAAAAAATTTGATTATTTGGATAAAATGAAATTTATGGGAGACAGCTTTTCCGTAAATTTGTGCTTTCTGGATAACGGATCCTGTTTCTGTATAATAAAACAGATATACATGGCTATACCAGCTGGCAATTTACAAAAGCAATTTGCATACCTACTGTGTGTTCTTTTAATCTTTTATAAACTCCTGTTTTTAATGTATTTTTTGGTCTTGAGAGACGTCCAATGTGGGTAATGTAAGGTTGACCTATTTTTAATGGGAAAAAAACTTTTTAAATAAATCTGGTGTGCATCGGCCCTTTGGCTGGCTATATGAGACTTTCTGTTTATGGCAGTCGGTAAAGAAGTGCTGAGACAATTGGGTGTTACAGCTTTACTAAAAGGATATTTCTCCCAATAATCTGGTCTGACATGGTCTGGAACTTGTCTTGCATTTGCTGAAGCAAATTTTGCACCTGTAAAAAAAAAAATAAAAAAAAAATTAATTTATTAAAAAGCCCAAATCATATAATTGTGTGACCACCCATTTAATATTCTATGCAATGTTTTATATTTAGGAGGCACAAAAATCTGCATCTGATGGGATACAACTGCACATTCGTCTTTTTTATGGCTGAATACACCTTTTGTAAGCAAACAAAATGGGTGAACACATACACTAGGCATTTGTGCTTACATGACTGAGTGTAATTATGTCCACTAGTACTTAGTGCATGGATTCTCCACAGCAACACATGACTGGTCTTGTCAAATAATACAATACCATGAAATGACTGTGGAATAAAATGCCAGCAGCAACCTACACGTACACAAACCATTAGAAAGTCACTATAAAGCCACCCAAAGCAACGGAACTGTAAGAATGGCCTGGCAACCCACTCTTCCACAATACAATCTAAAAACCATGTCAGCAGATGAGATCAGTTCCAGGATACATTTAGGGTGTCACAAGTTAGCCTCATAGTAAAAGTTATATGTGAAAGCTTCAAATCAGCACAAAGCTAAGTTTCTCCCATACAGTTGGGTCACGTTCAAAAGTTTGGGCACCCCTGATTATTTACTTATTTTGCTGCACACCAGCCGTGGATCCCTACAGTTCTTTTCATTTTTGCAGGGATCTGTGTCTTGGCAGAGATGCTGATGATTGTGTGTGTTAGCTGGGACCAGTGAAACTTTAGTTTGTAAACAGCAGAACTACTGGGAACACACTTAAAGAAGACATATAGTGAAGTAAAAACACCCTCATATTGTAGGCAAAAATGAATAATATACGGTGCTCATTTTACTTTGGACTAAAAATTAATATTAACTTCAAAATGGCCACTTGCTCCCTATAGATTTATGTGCTGTGATTAATTGGCACGGTGGTTAATAAACATTGCCTTTTTATTTATATACATATTGATCCAAATATTTGATCATTACCGGTTCAAAGAGCATAAATCCTTTTTGTATATAGTTTTTTCTCCCTATAGATTTGTTACAGTCCTGCTTCGCATTTCACATTAGGGGTGGGTGTGTCCTAACGGTTCCTGCCAGAAGCCCAGTAAAACGGGAATAGCCAATCACAGCTCTGCAGTCACACAACAAAGACAGGCTTCAGTTCCCTATCAGGTCAGCCTAGCTGCTGATTGGTTTCATCCTACAATGCCGAGTGCCTCCACCTCCCCTGTACAGCCTGGGAAAGGAGGCAGCAAGAAGTGAAATCCAAAACACTACTATTTTAAGCACATTCTTTTAATATTTAAAAGAGTATAATGCACTGGCAGAATTTTCGTTATCACGCAATATGTCTCATTTAACCTTGTGATATTCAGAACGGTTAAGTAATGCAATTCTACAGGATTAAACAGAAAAAAAAAATGTATAATATACAATGTTGGCATGAGGTTTCGTGCATGGCAGTGTTTAATGCACAATTAATTTTTTCCTTCCACAACAATTCTAGTTATTCTCTACCCACAATATTCAAAACCCAAAATCGTTTTTGTGACAAGACAAAGAAAGGTAGCAGTGGTGATGAGAGTTGTTAAAATGATTACTGCGGGTGACAAATAACCTTGGGTGCTAGTGCCCTTAGGGCCCACTTTAGTTTTAGGCCACACGAGGACATTTGGGAAGATTTTGTCGCCTGGCGACTAATCGCCTCGTCTTTTGTGCGACTATCTCCCCGAACTGCCTCAGCGTTTTTCCCCATAGGCTACAATGCAAAGTCGCCTGCGCTAATGCACACGCAGCGATGCGTTTTCTATAGTCGCCCGAAGTTGCCTCAGTGAGGAGATTCTCCCCGAATCTCCTCATGTAGACTAGCCCTTACACAGCAGAGAACAGATAAGGTATATAGAATACAATGGGCTTTTTTTTTTATATATAAAATAAGAACATGAATGAATGAAATTTGCAAATGCTGAACAGACACTGTTTATTATTATTATTAACATTTATTTATATAGCACCAGCATATTTCGCATACGCTGTAAAGTAAATGTATTTATACAACTAAATCACATGAATTACATACATAGAACATGGAGTTACATACATCACAACCAATACCGGTACAAGAGGTGAGAAAAGCCCAGTGCAAAAGAGCTTACAATCTAAAGGGAAGGGAATAAGGTGTGGGAGTGGGCAAGATCAGAATTAAGGGAGTGAGCGATGTAGTACTGTATGTGGTATTGTATTTGGCTTCTCTAAAGAAGTGTGTTTTAAGAGATCTTTTAGAAGCAGAAAGGTTATAAATGTATATACATTTACAAAGTTTTTTTTTTGTTTGTTTTTTTTTGATTTTTTGGTTAATGGCCATTTGCTGGAATGTCATTTTCAAGTAATTACATATGAATATTTATTATTGATTCATAATCATCAAACAAATGAAACCAAATCAAGTGTATGAGGAAGTAAGGGTCCAAATCTTATAATACTGTGATTAAAGGGCCCAATAAAGCCCATTCTGGGAGGGGGGCAATAGGTGACAATGTAGAACTGCACTGAATCTCTTGTATTGAATTCTGTATCTGGACGAATCAAACTTTGATCGATCAGGTGCATAAAGAAGAAGCTATCTGGGAGGGGGGCTGGGAGACGTAAACATCAACTACAGGAAGGCCACAACTCCGATATCCCTATTATAATTACAGCCGGCCCATTATTGCGGGACTATGCTCCTATTATGAATGACCTCCAGCCTTAGATAAACCCCGCGCTCACCACCACGGTCAGGTCCTGCACAGTCTTGGGGTCTGTCTCCGACATATTGGATCCTTCACCAGCACCAAATCTCTTCCCGGCAACACAATGCTAACCCGCTCCACTACCTTTTTTTCTTAAGAATTCTCGCGATAGTTCAGGATGGTTTGGACCAATAGGCATCAAGAGTCAGAGATTTCCGTAGGATGTTGTAGCCATGGTAGAACGAGGCTGTAAACGCAAAGTTGTTGCCGGATGTGGTTGACAAGTTTAGTTGCCATGGTGACAAAAGCGCATTGCTTAGGTAACAACTGCAATGCAAAGAATTTTGTTGTGGCCTTGGCCACGTCAGGTGTCTAGGAGATCTGTTCCGCTTCATGGGTGCTTTTCACATAAACGTGCATTGATGCAATATAAAAGTACATTGATTTGCTAATGCTGAGGTCTTATAGTTACACAGTGGCTGAGGAAAAAGAGATCCCAATAAAAGGCAACTATATTGCATTGCCCTAGTGAATGATGATTTTTATTAGACTCTAGTTACAGTAATAGTAAATAGTGCAGGGGCAGACTCTAAAATCAACTAAAGCAGTGCTGTCAACTACCCCTATTTTTTTCTGGACTTACCAGTTTTTGGGCTCCGTTTCAGGTTTTAAGCTTGCCCCAGGTTTTTGACAATTTTGGAGAATTTGCTGGCAAAAATCCGTTGTGCGAATGCACAAAACATTTCAGTGATGTCAGCTGAGCGACGTGCACATAATCTGTGGTTTCAGGAGAGGTTGTGTGCATACAAGTGGGGGAAGATTTATTGAAGGAGAAGCAAACCCTTAATAAAAAAATCCCTCCCCCCCAGCCTAGCTGCTACCCCGGGCAAATGCCCCTAAGTCTTTACTTACCCATCTGTGCAGATTCTGTCCAGCAGAGTTCACGGCAGCCATCTTCTTCTCTTCTGTAATCTTCAGAAAGAGACCGGCGTAGCAGCGCATGCACAGTTGAAGCAGTTTTCTGTCTCGCGTCAACTGCGCATGTGCTGAAACTCACGCCAGTCTCATTCCGAAGATTACCGAAGCGGCTGAAGATGGGGCTCATGAACTCCGCTGGACAGAATCTGCACGGAGGGGTAAGTAAAGAGTTAGGGGCATTTGCCCTGGGGGCAGCTAGGCTGGGGGGAAGATGGGAGGTGGTCTATGTAGGGTAGGAAGTAGGGTTTTTTTATTAAGGGTTTGTTTCTCCTTTAAGGTTCGAGATAGGGTTGCCACTTGCAGCCTGGTTTTTTGAAGGGCTACCCGGGTCATAACTTCCTGCTCGGTTTCTCAAATTTGAAAAACCAGGCAGGATTTCCTATAATTGACCGGTCGCCGTGTCATAGCCCGTCTTTGATGTCACTGCCCGCCACATCACAGCCCCGTACCCCTGCCAGATTACACCAGGTGAAAAGATGGCAACCCTAGTTTGCGTTGTTTTTTACTTGAAAATTCGAGTATTTTTTGGTCAAAAATCCCATTTTCGGGTTAAAAAAAAAACTTGAATATTCGACATGTATTATACCTCGACCCTGGAAATAGCTAGAATCTGAAACTACACCATTTAAAACCTGTGGAGGTTCTTTAGAAGTCAATGGCAGAGGTTCCTGGAACCATTTGAAGAGGTTAACAGTCTGTTTGATGTTCAAGGTTTTTTGGAGGGTTTTTCCCGAAAACTTAATCAATTTGAGTTTTCGGGTTGCAGGACTCTAACTTGCAGAATCAGGTTTTTGCCATAAAGGGGTTGTTCACCTTCCAAACACTTTTTCAGTTGAGTTGTTTTCAGATTGCTCTCCAGAAATAAAGACTTTTTTCAATTGCTTTCCATTTTTTATTTTTTACAAAAAGTTTACAGTTGAATGTTTCTGTCGATGGCATCACATTTTGAAGGATTTGTTTTACAGGATACTCATGGCCCTTGTGTATTTCATACTTATAATAAACAAGAGCTGTGAATATTCTGTAAATTATAGCCTTATATACGGTGCTTAGTTATGTCATCAGTTATAATCACTGCTTAGTGATGTACTTTCTGTCACATGACTCCCTGAATCTTGTGTATTTTAATAAAGTACATCCTGCTGAAAAATATGAGGATATTACAAGTCATCTGGGTGTAAAACAACTTTGGCCTCATGCTTTTCTATGGTCTTGAATCTCCTGGGAGGTTGATAATATCATTATATTTTACAAAATGGGGTACTTTATTCACTATATTAACAAATATTTAAAAAGCACCAACATATTTCTCTCCTCTGTACAATAGAAGGGTACATACTGACAGATAGAAGAGGTAAAGAGAACCTTGCTTGGTAGAAAATCTTGTGTATTATAAAAAGTATTCCCTATTGAAAAATATGAGGCTGTTAAAAGTTACCTCTGTGTTCCAAGACATGAAACTCCTTGGTAGCTTATAATATTCTTATATTTTACAAAATGGGATACTTTATTCACTATATTAAGAAATATTTTAAAAGCACCAACATATTTTTCGGTCCTGTACAATAGAAGGGTACATGCTGACAGATAGTAGAGGCAAAGGGAGCCTACTTTGTTAGAGTTTACAGTTTAAAAGGAGAAGAAGGTGTAAGACACATGGGAAATTTTGTTGGGTAGTGCAGTAATCTCTGTATTTGGTTGTACGGTCATGTTTTTCTATGCTTAAAAATAGATTAAAAGCTCCATTCAATGGGGGTGCCACATGTTCAGGGCACTAGCAAGCATGCAATTTTTAACAAAAGACTTTAACAAAAAAGCTGGATTTTCAACTCTACTGCGCATATGTCGGCCACTGGATTCTAAAGAAAGAAGGAAGAGGATCACTCACTCGCAAGTGCCCTAGGCTGGTGCAGTTTTCTGCTAACAGGAGCACCGGTCTGGGGTATCAGGTAAGTCATTACAATCCTTGGAGTGCCATAACATTTGGCACCCCCCTTCGATTGGATCTTTCAATCTCCTTAAAGTGGTCTGTCTGCATTCATTGAAGCACTGTACTCAGTATGTGCAGCAATATTTAAATCACATTTCAATGACATCTGCCCAGATCACTCTTTAACGCTAAATATAGCCTATGTAAATCAAGCCAACCCTTCTTAACACTGATTTCTGCTCCTAAGCATTCACCACACAGAAAACAACTGCTCTTGATTAAATCGAGACACTAAATGTGCCCATTTGGAAACAATTCAGACCTGTCATGCTAACAATGCATTGGGGCATACTTTACAAGGACATTTCTGAAGGATTCCTACTTTTCCTGTCCGCATACGGTCCAGTATACTGTAAATACAGTAGTTTCAAGCTTCTTATGAACACAGTATGTATTTTCCTGGTATATTTTGCTACTTCTGTTCAGTCCAGTAACCTGTCTGCATGGCATGGTAAGCTATTTTTATTAGGGAATGGGATTTAAAAGGTGTTTATTGACCTTTTAAGAAAGACTGAGTACATCAATGCCAACATCATTAACTAAAACTATGATAGTACAGTATTAATAAAGTGTTATTACATTTTGGCCTTTGAATATCAATATTTGATATTAAGGAGGTTATTTATCAAAGGTCGAATGTTACAGTTTTTTATACCTCAAATTAACTCACAACTCCAATGGTTTCATATTTAAGAAAAAATTTGATTCAGCTAGTTTGAGTTTTCGGGCAAAACCCTCCAAAAAAAATTGAACACCATGAAGGCTATTAACATCTTGATATGGCTCAAGGGACCTTTGCCATTGACTCCTACATGACCTTGACAGGTTTTACATGGTGTATTTTTGTATTCAAGCTATTTCCAGGGTCAGGGTATAATACATCTCCAAAAATTCCATTTAAAAAAAACAAACAAAAACATTTGAGTTTTTTTTAACCTGAAAATGTGATTTTTGACCAAAAAAAACCTCAAAAACTTGAGGTTTATAACTTATTTAGTGCACAGACTATTTGTGGTTACCTGGGCATCATTTTGTGTTTATTTAGAAAGTCCTTTATACCAGTGAGGTAATCCTTAGGATTTATCCATCGTTTTTTCTGGGTATTGCTCCACTAGGTTATATATTTTCTATATTATTAAAGTAGCAGTGTATAAATGTTTTCAATATGAGCAACACAAATAGAATGTGTGATGAAAGTACATTCTGCTTACCGTAATCTTTTAATAAAAAAAACGATGTTTATATTTTTATTATAAAGTAACAGTAACAGACTTGTTTTGCTTTCATATGTATTAACTATAATAAGCTGAGTACTGTTGATAAATAAAACAACAAGCTCCCTTCACCCCTTTGATGCACCTGTTTTGCTTTCAGTGTAGCAGTATTATGCAGAGAGATTATCTGATAATTTCTTAACCAAAAAAGTTAGAAACATGGAGTAGCTGCGTTTTCTCTAGTTGCCTACAAAAAACATAGAGTTTTCTTAATTAAAATAATAAGCAAAAAAAACATGATCAGCACAAGCCTTGGTCATTAAAGGAATTGTTCAGTGTAAAAATAAAAACTGGGTAAATAGATAGGCTGTGCACAATAAAAAATGTTTCTAATATTGTTAGTTAGCCAAAAATGTAATGTATAAAGGCTGGAGTGATTTGATATATAACAAGTCAGTCAGAAACTACTTCCTGCTTTTCAGCTCTCTTGGTTTACACTGACTGGTTACCCTGGCTACCTGGCAGTAACCAATCAGAGACTTGAGGGGGGGCCACATGGGTCATATCTGTTGCTTTTGAATCTGAGCTGAATGCTGAGGATCAATTACAAACTCACTGAACAGAAATGTCCCATGTGGCCCCCCTTCAAGTCGCTGACTAACTCAGAGTTATAGAGCTGAAAAGCAGGAAGTTGGATTCTGGCTGTTTTATTAGACATCTGTTCACTCCAGCCTTTATATATTACATTTTTGGCTAACTAACTATATTAGAAACATTTTTTATTTTGCACAGCCTATCTATTTACACAGTTTTTATTTTCACACTGAACTATTCCTTTAAACTCATGCTGAATAGCGGGGACACTGGCCCTTTAATTGTGTTTTCAGCATTCAAATTAAGTGTAATAAAAACAGAATTATTTCCACACAAAAGCATCAATAAATTGTAAGTGAATGTATTGTATGCAAACGTGTCCTTTATGAATGTAACCCAATGCACAAAATGAAATGACATAATTACAGATTTTAAGCAAGCTGTTTCAATCTTCTTAATACCAAATATTAATTTACTGCTTTAGGCAGAAAGGGCAGAGGAGTCTTCCAACAAATACAATGAAGTAGGCTTATAGTGTATTAAAAGCTGTCCATTGTCCATAATACTGCAAAAGCCCTGTCTAAATTAGAGGGGCCAGTATTTGTAATTTTGGAGGTAAAAATGAACCATTATTATTGCAAAAAATATGGTTTACAGGATTTCATGCAGTGGAATAGAATGGTTGGTAGAGATAAGATAATAGCATAATCATTCGTGATGGACGAATTTCTCCCGTCAATTTGTGGCAATTTTGAGGCTTGCTTAAATTTTGACGCTGGAATTAAAGTCAATGGGCGTCCGAATAGTGTTGACGCACGACGGTTTTGATGCAAGCGACTTTTCCGCCCGCGCCAGTTTAAAAGTCTTTGGCCTTATGCTTTTCTATGGTCTTGAATCTCCTGGGAGGTTTATCATATCATTATATTTTACAAAATGGGGTACTTTATTCAATATATTTACAAATATTTAAAAAGCACCTACATATTTCTCTGCTCTGTATCGTACTGACAGATAGAAGAGGTAAAGAAAACCTTGTGAATCTTGTGAATTATAATAAAGTATTCCCTGTTGAAAAATATGAGGCTATTAAAAGTCACCTCTGTGTTCCAAGACAACTCCTTGGTAGCTTATAATATTCTTATATTTTACAAAATGGGATACTTTATTCACTACTATTATTCACTGTTGACGCACGACGGTTTTGATGCAAGTGACTTTTCCGGCAGCAAATTTTTGCACCAGTTTCTTGAATTTATTCGCTGGCAGCGAAACGCGGAAATTCGCTACGAATTCCCGCCTGGCAAATTTATTCACCCATCACTAATAATCATGTGCGTAATGGTTCTTTGTTAACAAATTATCCTCCCTGTGGATTATATGTACTTTAATATGATACCCATGATAATCAAATAACAGGGTACCAGCACTCATTGACTGGACTGTATGAAACTAGCCATGATATCTTAAAAACAAATAAGCTAGCAATAAACTTGATGTTAACTACAGATTCTGCAGCAAGTCAAACAATATTATTATTATGATCATTATGTTTATAAATCTTGCACCTATTCCACTGTAAAATTTATAGGTGTTTATGTACAATAATTGACCAATACAAATGGTTAAGAGGTAACATTAGCTTTAGATCATTTAAAGATTTTTTAATAGTAGCCCATATTTATTAAACATTTTTATACTTTCAGGGGTTTATTTATCAAAGTCCGATTTTATCACAACATTTTCTGCTGCAAACTCCAATCAAATCCACTCGGTTTTTTACGCTTATTTATTATTACATTTTCCCGAAAATTTGCTTTGCGGAAAAAAATAAGATTTTTCAAGATTTTTTCTAATTTTTCACCAGAAAACTCAGATTTGTTCGGATTTTTCATCTGAAAGCTCAGAATTCTTGTGTTTTTTGCCCAGAAAACTCTGAAAGCTTCAGGGTATTGCACGAAACCCAGCACACATAAAAAAATCATTGGGATTTCTCCCATTGACTTATATGCAACCTCGTCAGGTCTGAGATGCCGGATTTTCTGATTCAGACTTTTCCATCCTCGGGGTCTAATAAATTCAGAAAAATTTGCATTTACATTCAGAGTTTAGTAAATAACCCTCTTTGTATTATGCATCAGATGAGCTTGTGGAGTGTTGCTGAATGTTCTTGTTCTTTGGTATCTGAAGTTTGACAAACCCTTTCAAAAGGCGACATCATATTTCTGTAACAAAATTAAAATGATCAATAATAATTCAATATGTGCTTGATGTGTGAGTCAAAGCAAAGGGTAATCAGTTAATCACCATGATGTTGAAGATCCGTCTGAGATGAGAATAAAGTGAATCTAGCTCCATTCACATCACTTTGTAAGTGGGAAGATGTATATTACAATATTTAAAGGGGGTGTTCACCCTTAAATTAACTTTTAATATGATGTAGAGTATTATTTCAGTTTTTTTTAGTTATTTAGCTTTTTATTCAGCAGCTCCACAGTTTGCAATGACCCCAGCAACCATGCACTGATTTGAAAAATAAAACTGGAATGTGAATAGTAGAAGATGAGTAATAAAAAGTAGCAATAGCAATAAATGTTTAGCATAGTCTTACATAGCTCCAGCATTCGTTTAGCTGGAAAGCGTCAGAAGAAAAAAGCAAATAATTAAAAACTATAAAAAAAAAAAATGAAGGCCAATTGAAAAGTTCAGTAGAATTAACCATTCTATAACATACTAATAGTTAATTTAAAGGTAAACCACCCCTATAAGGTTGATGGAATTATGTAGGTTGTCGGGACCATCATTCATAAGTATAACTAATGTAGTTGGAGAGAGAGCGGGCTAAAACCCTTGGGTGCAATTTTACTGAAGGGCGAAGTGACTAACACTGGCGTAAATTCGCTAGCAAAGGAGGTAGACTCTAGCGCTACTTTGCACTCTAACGGCAGGTGAATTTTCACTCTGGCGAATGGACGTAACTGCGCAAATTCACTAAGATGCGGATTTTACTGAACGTTACCTCTTGCGCCAGACTTGCCTTCGCCACCTCAGACCAGGCGAAGTGCAATAGAGTAGATAGGAATCAAAAAAAAAATTGAAAATGTTTCTAAATCCCAAAAAACGCTGGCAACGTTTCAGTTTTTCAGGGTGATAGGCTGCAAAAGAGCATACATTTTTTTTAGGGTACCCGGCTTCCCCCCTACATTTCCTAACGTATGGCACATAAACTATACAGTGGGCTCATGTGTAGGGCAATATAACAACTCTATTTTCTTTTATTAAGGTTCCCTGGGCTTGTGTAATGTAATGTATATGCTGCAACATATACGTTCATTTAAATTGAACTTCCCGCTGTATGCAAATTAGCCAACGCTAGCGCAACTTCTCTTTGATTGCCAAATTAACGCTAGGGAAACTTCGCCGTTGTTTGGCGCCCTGGATCCAACTTCGCATTTTAGTGAATTAGATTGTCCTGTGGATTTTCGCCTGTCGAAGTGTGGCGATGTGAGCGAAGCCGTCGCTGCCGAATTTCCGGAGGTTAGTGAATTTGCCCCTTGGTTGGGAGACAAGCTATTTGGGTGAAAGGTGTTAAAGGGGAAATATACCCACTTTTTTTTACCGAAATGATCCTTCCATTGGCCTTATTTAAAGATGCATAAACAGTATCTGAACTAAATATAAATATTGTTTCATATTCAGACATATTTGATAAACCATTTCCCAACTTCGTCTCCCAACTTAGTCACAGATTGTAATGGGGCTTAAGTTTATCTGCTTTCCATAGTGGGTGGTGCACAGATTCCCTGGAAAGCAGAGGAACTTTAAGCTTCAGAATTCACCACTTCACAATGGAACAAGGTGAGAGAGGGGTTTCATGATACTGTGAGACTAAGTGGGCTAGGGAATTAAATGTATATGCACCTTTTCTACGAAAGCCAAACTGAATGGGTTGTATTTTCATTTACTGGTTTACATGCATCATACAACACATTCCACCAAAAACGACAAAAATTACAAGTTAGACCAGGGCTGGGGGGGGGGGCGCCATCGGGGCTGCTTCCTCAGGGCCCCCCTCTGCCCCCCTGCCCGTTGTTGCCCAGTGTTTTTGCCTTGGCCCCCGCTGCGCCTGTGTGCACAGAAAAGGGGTGCAGGGAGCGGATCTGGCCCAGCGGGGCCCTCGAGAGACGGGGGCCCACCAGGTTTTTTCCCGGTGTCCCACCGGCCCAGTCTGACCCTGAGTTAGACCAACCTGCCTTAAACAAAGCTGAGTTCCGTGTCTTCGAAATCCAATTATTTACAACTGTTTATATTTATAACGCTGCTTCTGATTCTGCTATGTGTTTAATCACTGACATCAACTAGGTACTTTATGAAATGTATATGAAAAAACTCCTACTACCTAAAATGAGAAAACATTGTTTAATTAAGTCTGACTGCAGCGTGATAGTCTGTGCTCATCCGGCTATTTGCATTGTCAAATGAAGCAGAATTCCACTGTATACATGAGTCATTCTTATTCACTGTGCTGTGATAGATAAGGGATGTGTAACATTCATAGTGACAGTCAACTTAATTGGAAAATCCTTGTGTAGTGCGACAAATTGTTTTTAGAATGGTTCATTATATCTTTTTAATTTATTTTAGCCATGCTGAAAGTTTCATCTGCCTCAGTTACTCGTGACATGTCAAAATGCACGCTAATGCACTTGAGCTTTTTTGCGGCCTGGCATTATTTCTGGCACACCGATGCATGTGGTGTTAATAACAGCACGTGCATAGGTTTGCTCGGCTATTGCTATTAGTCTTTTGCTGCTATTTACGCTGTGGTGGGAACCGTGATATCTGATGGTAATTCCAGGGTTCAAAAGGCGCACTTGAGTACCTCTGGGTAGAGATCTGGTAAGAATTCTTGTCTATAAAGGAGAACTAAACCCCCCAATAAGAAAATCCCCTACCTACTACCCTAGATAGCCCCCCCACTCTGCTTTCCCCGGCATAGTTCATTACCCCTGAAAGTGTCCCGAATACATTGCTCACATATCGGTGCAGAGTAAGCTCTGCTGCACTTATGGGCACCATCTTACGGATCTTTTGTCTTCTTCGGGTCCTCTTCCTTCCCTTTGGCAATTCATGGCACTTTTGGCGCATGCACAGTTGCTACTATCTTGAAGACTGCATGCACCAATACAGCTCTCCCTTATAGATGAAGACCGGAGATCCAGAAGATGGCGACCAAGAGCTCAGCTGTGCTTACTGTGCACTGATAAGTGAGCAGTGTATTTGGGACACTTTCAGGGGGAATGTTCAGCGGGAATTATTATTAACATGTATTTATATAGCGCCAACATATTGCGTAGCACTGTGGGAATCAGGTAGGGGGACTATCTAGTGTAGAAGGTGTGGGCTTTTCTTATTTGGGGGGTTTAATTCTCCTTAAAGACCATAGCCAGGGAGGATGTTTATTATCCTTTACTGTTCCTGCAAATTATTGTACATTTTAGAGAGAATATTCCTCATTTGTATTGGTCCATGTCTAGTGGCATATTTACATGATCACTGGCTCGTGGGCACACTTTGTACCTGCCAAATTCCATCCTTACACATCTGGACCCCATGGGGGTTGGACCCAGATGCAATTATGATTATGAAAAAGAAACAATGCACATGTAGGTAATGCTGTTCTTCAAAATTCAGTGAAGTGAACCATGCTCCTTGCATTTGTTTGGTTTTCAACACTGCGTAAAAATTGGAATGTTCTCAGGAGGAGTTGGACACACTAATCCAATATCATTCGTCACACTGTTCACACTCATAGCATGGAAAACTTTGTACTACAAGTTAGGGATCACTTTTTCCACAAATAATGAGTGAAAGTTAATATTTAAAAACCTATATGAAGCATTTTTATGGCAGTAAATATCTTATTTCTTGAGCTGCTCTCTGTGAATGTGCACTGAAATCTCTTGTGAGGTTCTCCTTGAGAAAAGAAATGTTCAGCATGCTATGATATTTATATTGTTTCTTGCTTTAATGCAAATGGTTTACGTTTACATGCCAATATAGTATACTGCGGAGCCAGCCTTGAGTATATGTGCAAACCTAATGAGGTGCAAGTGGACTCCATGCTCCCATGGACCTCAGAAGAATTGACATCTTTTCTGGAAAAAAATCCATATTTTCAGCTTTCTTCCTTATTAATAAACGTGGCATCAAGCAAAGCATGGGTTTTACCAACCAGCCAGGTAAAATAGTGTGCAGGTTTCAACCCTAGTTGCTACAATCCAATACTCTATGTATACCATGTTTGATAAATGGCATTTTTGAGTATTTGACTGATAGGAATGTAAGGTTTTATGGTAAGCAAATGTTTAGCAATGGAAATCAGTAAGTATGGTGTATATTTGTATAAGGAATTCTAATTTGCAGTAGGTCTTCTTTTGTAATTCTTTTTATGCAGCGCTTATGCTCAGAACTTTAATTGTTTGCTTGGGGGATTGTCAAATGCAATTGTTAATCTGATGATTTGTACACAAGTGCACCTATTGAAGCAGGGCTAATTACATCCTAATGGTGGTGGTTCCCACTGTGGGCTGCATCAATTGGCGCAGCAGACTTGCACCTAAAAAAATCAACCGCAGGTGCCATTTTAATGACAAGCACAAGAAGTGCTGCAATCCCTACTCTGACAAAGCTGTGCACAATGAAGCTCGAACTGTAGAGAAAAAAACTCTGCATTGTGGATTAAAAACACAGAAACAGTCCAAAACTGTTCTGTGTACACTACACATGCCATCATCAATGATTCTTTTTAAGTGCCAACAAGACATATTATTTTGTATTAAATGGGCCTAGTCCTAGTCTATGACTTTAAAATCTGATGTCCATATACTTTCATAAAATGTACAAATTGTTTCCTCCTGCGGTTCCAGTGTTACATACAGTAGTGCTTGTATGTATCTGTACAGGCAAGAATGTTACGACTATTATATATATATGTGCTACTTATTGCTGCATTTCTCACACTGCTCCGTAACACTGTTGAGTGACAATTCAATTCTTGTAGGCTATATTGTCAGGCTGCTATAATAATCAATCACAATCTCTGCTTCATTTTGTTATTTGACTTGGCAAACAAAGGATTCTGTACTCAAAATTACTCATTTGAGCTTAATTACACAGTTTCCTTAAAAATAAAAGTTTGCTCAAAATACCTGAGCCATTCAAATTCCGAGTTCAACTGAATCCTAGCATTCACTGTAAAATTAGCGAGTTGCTCTCGCACACCCTGGCCTTCAATCAAAAATAATCCCTGGTGCACAGCAATGGCGGAATCGGCGTCCCACCTTGAAATGACGGATCCAAAGAAAATTCACTGGCACACAGGTACAGCTAGCAGGGTAAACCCTTGCTAATTTATTAAGGGCTGGGACACACTGGGCGATTTGGGGAGATTTAGTCGCCTGGCGACTAATCGCCGCGACTTTCCGCGACCAATCTTCCCCGAATGCCTCCCCTCGCTCTGCGCCTGGCTAAAATGAAAAATCGCCTGCGCTAATCACACGCGGCGATTCGTTTTCCGAAGTTGCCCGAAGTTTCCTCCTGAGGCAACTTCGGGCGACTTCGGAAAACGAATCGCCGCGTGTGATTAGCGCAGGCGATTTTTCATTTTAGCCAGGCGCAGACCGAGGGGAGGCATTCGGGGAGAAAAGTCGCGGCGATTAGTCGCCAGGCGACTAAATCTCCCCAAATCGCCCAGTGTGTCCCTACCCTTAATGGTTTGCAGCATGCAATGTTTCGGGGTAAAGGGGGTTACCCTGAAACGTTGCATGCTGCAAACCATTTAATAAATTAGCAAGGGTTTACCCTGCTAGCTGTACCTGTGTGCCAGTGAATTTTCTTTGGATCCCAGCATTCACTGTGACATTAGATGGATTAGTTTTAGGGGGTTATTTACTAAGCTCTGAATTCCCGAAATTCCCAGAAATCCGAAAAATTTGCGATTTTTTTTTTATAAAATCAGACTTTTAAAAAAAAACACAAATTTTTCAAAAATGTATTAAACCCCGAGGGCTAAAAAGCCAGATTATAAAAACACGGCATCTCAAACCTGTCGAGGTTGCATAAAAGTCAATGGGAACAGTCCCATTGATTTTGGTTTGTGTCGGGGGTTTCGGGTAATTTCTCGATATTTTCAGAGCTTTCGGGTGAAAATGCATGAAAAAATCTTGAAGCGTTAAAAACCCGAGCGGGTTAGATCGGAGTTTGTAGCAGCCGATATTGAGATAAATTCGGACCTTGATAAATAACCCCTTAATGTAAAATATACACTTGTAAGAATAATTGACTTGAGCTAAAAAGGTCCCGGTTATCGATGATCCATTTTAGAGCTGTCACCATGTTAAAGAAAGCTATTATTTTAAAGAACATGTATTTACATGTAAGTGTTATTACGTTATTTTAACTTTGCACTCTGTATGTGGCAGAAACCTATAATCAATCTAATCTGATAGGAACGATTAGGTAAAGACTAAAGTCGCTTTTGTCCTTGAGTTAACAGTGCTCGTGTTGCTTTTACTAATAAAGACACAGAACATCTCACAAACAAAATAGTCAGAATTACATATTTCAGTAATCTTGCCAGTACCCAATTAAGACACCATTAAATGTTTTAAACGCCCACATGCAGAATGAGTAAATGAATTCATTTGGCATCACTGGCACACTCTTAAAAACTTTAGAAGTATTTAATAAACCTGCTGATGGAGGCCAAGTGCAGATTATTTGCCTTCCACAGCTGTGTTTCCATCAGGGCCCTATTAAAGTGAATCTGATGCATCTTTAGGACGTACATTACTCCTGCACAACATAAAGGTCAAACATAAAATGAAGATCTTGTTCGCTTTAATCTCCCATCTGCAGTGACAGAAAAAAATAATATATTTCTAGCAAACACTCCACCTCTTAATCTGCTCTGTCAATTAAATGAATCTAGATAAAACATCAATAATTCAAGTGAGCGATGTATTATTTGCATAATTTGAAGGACTCGGTAGAATCTGGAAACATGCCTTGCATTCTAATAATTAAACTTACGGCCTAATGAAATGATAGAGCCTAGTGAAGTGATAGAGGAACAAAAAAAGAAACTGAAATGATGTCACATCTTTGCACAAGCGCTCCTGTAGATTTGCATTGTGTTAAAATTAGAGCAAATTCTTTTACCAGAATTTGTGAATTATTGGGAGATTTCCAAGACTTCATTGGATTTTACTATTGAAAAAACACTTTATTGCAAAAATGCCCTCTTGGGTGAATGGGGTAATTTGCAAAATGTCAACAAAATCCTAAAATATCTAGTAAATGTGATAAAAATTCAAAGTGAAAAGATTAAAATGCGAGGAATCTGAATACACACTTTGATTTATCTCCCCTATTTATTCGGGTCCACAAAAAGCTAAACTATCATGCTGTATTCTGTAAAGCCAATTATGTATATTTGCTACCCTACAACTCTCAGATAAAATGTATATTACAATATACAGTATTCTGCTTGCCTCTGTAATTCTTGATATAAGATACATTATTTATTTGTTTTCTGTTGCAAGTAATTCTCAGTTTGTCTTTTTTATTTCACATTGGCATAACATTAGAAGCAAACATGTATTGTAAGTAACTGGCTTTTCACTGCCAGAACCCCAATGCTATATACTGTACAATAAAGGCATTCTGAATATCCACTATTTACAGACCCTACTGAGTTCCTCTGGTGCAGCCCTTGCTCCTAGTGTATGTGCAGTGCACTGTTTCTAGGTACAGGGTATTTAATGAACAGGTACATCAATATCTTGCAGACTGGAATTGTGCACCATACTGCAGCTACTCTAACTTAAGTGGCATCAAGGAAGTAGCATAGTAGCTCTTCCAATATCTTATTAGTTATTCTGTTTACACTTATTTGTCAGGGGTTAATCTTGCCATTCTGTGAGCAGACTTTTAAAATTCACATAGTCACATCCTTTTAACAGGAAATGACTGTGCTGCCAATATTTTGGTAGCTTTGTTTACATTTCAGAAAGTTCAGAAATTTGTTTCACTTCTGTTATTACTAAATGCAATATTCTTTCATATTGCCTGTATCTGACTAGGGCTAAAAGGTGTGCTCACTAATTCTATGATGAAGAGAACATGCCTGTCAATACTATACTGTTATCAGCTACTACAGTCCTTAATTTCCCTCTTACTGACTCCTTACTAATTACAGCCTTTCGGAGGGTGTGGAGGGTCACTCCCAGGTGATCTCAACTCCCTGTTGGACTTCTGAGCTACTGCCTTACATCTCTGCAGCACAAGAGTTTAATGAGAGTTCAGCATCACTTCTAGGATTACTCGTGTTAAATCTATACATAATTCCTTACTCTTCAGAGGATCTACATAATATAAGTGTCAGGAATTGGCAGGGGGTGCTAAGGAGGAGAAGGAGGTGGGAAGGCGAGTCCTTCAGACAGGAACTGATACAGTGCTGACAGGAACAGGATGGAGCCGGTGAAGACCAGGACTGGATCAGAGACAGGAGCAGGTCAGAAGTGGGGCAGTGCGGGCAAAGAGACCAGAATTGGTTCAAAGAGAGGACTGGATTAGAAACAGGACAGGAGCAGGACGGGATGGTGCAGGCAAAGAGAGCAGGGCTGGATCAGAGACAGGACAGGAGTGGAATGGGACAGTGTGGGCAAAGAGATAAGGACTAGGTCAGAGACAGGACAGGAGGGGGATGGTGCAGGAAAAGAGAGTAGGGCTGGATCAGAGACAGGACGGGAGCAAGATGGTGAAGCAGCAAAGTCAGGAACAGGTTAAAGAACCAGGTCAGGATGGGGATGAGCCGGATGACTGGAGAGGGAGGACTGGAGCAAGGAGAGACTAGAAGCAAGAACCAGAAGAGTGTAGGGTAGAAACAGGGTAGAAACTATATGAGGCAAGGCAAGGTAAGAGAAGACAAGGCAAGGAGGAGTGCTCAGGTAAGGCCAATGCTCAGACACTGGCAGTGAGTAGGGCTAGCCTTATAGCCCTGATTGGGGGTTTATATAGCCCTGGTTGGCTGACCCCGACCTACCAAATGTGTAAGGCTGTCATCTGTATGTCCCAATAAATTATTTTAATTTTTTATCTTAACTTTGGTCTTTACTTTTGGAGAAAACTCACAACTTCTTGCTGTTGTGGATTTTTGCACCCATGGGCTGGGGTGAACTGTGGGTATTTTTCTCCCTTCATTCATTATTTTTTTATACTTTTTTTCTGTTTAATAATGGTATAATTATGGGCATTGTGCACCAGTTTCTTTAATATTTTGACATGGAGCCAGAAACCCAAAGGTCCCTGGCTCAAATCCCAACAGAGCCTTACAATGAGTAGACATGTTTGTATGGGTTCATAAATGGAAAAATGTAAACATATATTTCACTAATCACATAGCCTCCCTAAAGATAGACACTTTATTTTGATCATCTTAGATCTCAGTACAAGATATTGGAACATAGATTCCAAAGAGGATAGGGCTAAGAAAGCAGCATACAAAAAAAAACATATTGGTTAGGGTGAGAATGAATAAAAGAGCCCTTCTCCAATTCAAGACATGCACTTAGAGCTTTCTTGAAACAGAAGGTGTTCACATGCCTCATGTTATACACATAACACTGCCTTAAACCAAAAATGAGAGGCTTTAACCTTCAGTTAGGGAACTAAAGTTGGTGACACAAATGCGTTCTTTGTTGACTGATTGAATGGCGAATGATATGGACTACAGCAGTCTTTCTGCTTTCAATAAAATTCAGCTTGCTTGTTTTTCTTGAATAAGAAAAATCACCCCATTTATTTTGGAAGAGGGGTGGATTATCACTTTAGAGAAGCCCTAGAGTTGCGTGGAAAGGATATTTATTGAATGAGTACTTTACATATACATTTTGGACAGGGCCCTCTTTGCCTCATGTAAAAGTTATTGTTTTTTTGTATGTACAGCGATGGGTTAACCAGAATGCTCAGGACTTGGGGTTTTCCGGATAACACATCTTTCCGTAATTCTGAGCTTTCTGGATAATGGGTTTTCAATTAACGGATCTCTTACCTGTACCTTGTATTTTTGTAGTTTAAAATATTTTATTTGATTTTCATATTAAACAAATGAAATCAAAATGACAACAAATGTTATGCAGATGAAGAAAATATGTTGCAAAGGAGACAATGGCATGATAGTATCAAAACTATATCATTCATGAAAAATAACAAAAAACAAACTAAAAATTAACTAAGCCAGTGGATGCACAAGTAATAAAAGAAAGAAAAAGCCCATTTATCATCTGGAGTGTCAGATAGGTCATCTAACTATTGAAGAAAGCGCATTATTTGATCGCCAGTATTGGAGTTACAGATTTCAAAATAAGGAGACCAAACTAGCCTAAAAGAATCTTTGGAAATACTTCCTTTAGTTTTAGTTATTAAGGCTTCTTGCCAACTAAGCTGATTCATATAAGAGATGATGTCCGATAATGAGGGGGGTTCCTTTTGTAACCAGAAATTAAATAAAGCTTTCCTAGAAGCAGCTAGAAAAAAGGAAGTCAATAATTTACTCTCATGGGAGATAATATTTGACTTAGGATTTGCAGAAAGCATATTAATATCTAGATGCAGTAAAGCAATACACGGAGATAGTTTAATTTTTATCTTCAGTCTAGAATTCAAAAAATTAGTAACTTCCCTCCAAAAAAGGTTAATTTTTGGACAGGACCATAAATAATGAAAAATTGACACATTAGTCTCGTCACATTTAGGACAAAATGATATAGGACTATTAGAGGTACTTTTAGCAAACATTTTCCCATATCCTAAATGAATAAGCTTAAAGTGTTGTATTCTCCAACTCTCTGCCAAAATTAATTTATTATAAGTATTAATAGATTTCACCAAATCTGAGGGAGACACTTGACATTGTAAAAACTCAGTCCATTTAATGGACGATTTAGATAATTGATGTGAGTCTGTACCATAAATATTCCAACATTTTTTAGATAAAGAGTTAATTGAAATCAAACAGGGAAGTTCCAAAAATTCTGCCAAATCATCTGCTAGCTTGTGGTCAGCTAAAATCAAATAGTTTTTATCATGCAGTAGAGAAAGACCGCATTGACAAGCTAAGTAATAATATCTATCAGATTCATTAAGCTTGTACTCATTTTTGAGTTTTGACCAAGACAATAAAGTTTTCTTATGTGGATCAAATAAGTCTTTAACTAAGACTAGTACATTTCTCTTAGCAGAAAATAGAAAGGAATCAGACTTTTGATAATCTGAGGGTTTAAGTAAGAGCTTTGCTGGCATGAAAGGGGTTTCTGTATAACTATACCCATGTTGAGAGAATAAATGTTTCCACACAAAAATAGAATCACGATAAAGAGGATTCCTTTTAAAGTCACAAGGAACATTTCCCCATTTGCTATGTAAAACAGATAAAATATCAAAGAAGGGTTCTTGAAAGATCTCGATGTCAGGGTTTGTAAATTTATTGCCTTGAGAGATCCACTCAATACAGTATCTAGTGAGGGCTGATAAATTAAAAGCTCTAAAGTTAGGAAGATTTAACCCTCCTAGTTTAACTGGAGCTCTTAATTTATACCTTGTATTTTTAGTGTATACACCCAGTTATTACAGCTCTGCGGAATAGGTTGGTGCTTTATAGCAATAACAACAAGAATAAATATACATTACACTTCAATAACTGCTCTAATATATACTCATTGTTGTTCAGTAAACCATTGCAGCTACAGTCTGTCTTGGTCTAAGTAAAGTACAATATTAAATGGACTATATGGACTTTAGGATATTAAACTGTGTCTATAATGTTGTCTGTGCATACTGTGTGCTGCTGCACTGCCCTTCATACAGTACATAGCAGGGGATTCTGAATGTAGAGAAACTAGAGATTTTCTCTAGTACAGTATGTCAAATGCTCAATCTATAATCTCTGTTTTGAATATATATCCACTTTTAAAGATCAAAAAATTTCTAAGTCTGAGCAACTTTACAACAGGTCTTTATTCTTTTATTATTTGTAAATTCTTTCCCTGTTGATTTAGCCTCTTTCTAACCATAAACCTATAAAGTTTCTGATTGTTAAGGTCAGTGACCCATGGCAAGCACAGTAAAAAAGAATTCACAAACAGTAAAAGAATAACGACCAGTTGTAAAGTTGTTCAGACTACTTCAGTATATATGACACATAAAAAGGTTATATTTTTTTCTATTATTCTTACATTTAATAATATGGCTGAAAATTCAAAACATGGAACATAGATTTAAAATGCCTTTTTAAACATACTCCGCAACACTATAAACTTGACATGAATTATTGATGAAATAGTGGCAATAGCATATCTATGGATATATAAATGCTTTCCACGGTAAGAAAGCCATTGTTATTTGTGCCAATATGGGCCAAGCCTAACTGAAAGAATTCATGTTGTGGTTTGGTCTCTGGTAGGTCCAACCCATCCCGGTCTGAAACTAGTCATTTTTATTTTTTTATTTGTTTTTCTTTTTAGTCCATTTCTTGCAGACCTTTAATCATATCATTTAAACTATTGCCTTTTTTTTCTGCTCACTTCTCAACACACTTTACATTCTACTCCACAACAAAAATCAAATTTAAAAAGCACAAAAAAACCCTGAAAAACTGAAAAAGTTGTATATTTGTTGTTCAAATCCTAAATGTGACTTCTGTGTCATTTCTCTGTCCTTATTGTGAGCTCTACGGGGCAGAGACTTATTGTGGCCAAATAGCCATGTGTACAGCTCTGTATATTACATAACTAAAATCATAATAAAGATATTAAGGTACAGAAATATGACTTGTGTAGCGCAAAAATACTTTCAGTGGTTAAAGGGGTTGTTCAGATTTAAGATAACTTTTCCTCGTGCTTCGTCGGTTGGGTGCTCTCATGTGACTAGTGATGGGCGAATTTATATGCCAGGTGAGAATTCTCCACAAATTTGCACGATTCGCTACCTGCGAATAAATTCACGAAACGGGTGTGAAAATTAGCTGGCGAAAATTCGCCAAAAAACGTATGCCGGCATCAAAAAATGTACGCCGAATTTTTCGCCGTTTTGAGAAATTCACAAATTTTTCGGCGAAACAACGCAAATTCGCCCATCACTACCTGTGACGTCACTTTGCCTTACGTGTTTCGTCTGCGACTTCCTCAGAGGCATAAAGAATGCCCAACCGACAAAGCACGAGGAAAAGATGTTGCAAAGCAGATTACATTTGCAAATCAAGCATGCTGTCAGGTTATATTACAAAAGGGGAGCTCGAAGGGAACATCCATATAAATATGTTTTACACTTTGGATACCATGTGAGTGTATTTTTAAAAATCTTTTTAATAAGGAATAAAAAATGTTTACACTATTGCGGCTACATATTACTCCACAGCCGGCACCAGAGAGGAAGTTGCAATTTTTTGGGTTAACAATTCTATGTGCAAGTTATAAAATAACACGTTTGTGAGTACCCATCTGCAAAAAATACAAGATTATACTAAAGGAAGTTAATCCCATTTCTTTTCTCTTCTCTAATGGTGGTGTTGTAACTCTAAGGGGTCTAATACATATGCGGTGTACTTAATAAACCTCATAGAGCACTATACGGGGTGTCATATACTTAACAATATTATCCTATATATTTCTTTGTTTTCTCCTGTGCTTTTGGCATGTTTTCTCCTGTGCCTTTTGGCACTTGCTTTGTTTTTAGATATTTCAGGTTGGACTTGAAGGGATACAAGTGTAAAGCCGGCCAAGGAGTGTGAACCTATTCAAAACCTTGGAACTTTTTTGGACATAATTTGGAACCTAGCAACCAGATTGCTGAAACTGCAGCTGGGGAGCTGCTGAATAAAAAAACTAAATAACTCAAAACTACAAATACGGTAATACAAAATTTAAACCAATTGCAAATTGTCTCAGAATATCACTCTCTACATCATACTAACAGTTCATACAAAGGTGAACAACCCCTTTAAAGGACAAGGAAAGTTAAACTAAAAAAGTAGCTAGAAATGTTGTACATTATGTTTTGGGCTTCTGTGCCAGCCCCAGACAACCAAAGCCCTTTAGCAGGGAAGATCTCTTAAGAATCTCCAAAGATGCCCCAGTATGCCCTTATCTTCTGCTGATTCACTGCACATGCTCTGTGCTGCTGTTACTTACTGATCTTAGGGACCAGCTCAAAATATACAGTACACATAGAATAGAAATGTCACAATATAAGGCTGATTAGTAATTAATACAGATAATTACTACATGGCAATATAGAAACCAGTGCAACTAGCATCAGAATTTAATAATCAGCCCTGTAGCATCATCTTAAATGACAGGCCAACCTCATTTTCTGAGACAACCCCTAATCTTAGCTTCTCAACAGCTGCTCAGAGCCCACTGACCATGTGAGTGTTGCAGACACTTTCCAAGATGGTGACCCCCTGTGACAAGTTTGAAGTCCTGGATCATTGCTGCTGTTGAGAAGCTGAAACTTAAGCCTGGTGCAATAAGTTCAGTATATAAAATATTGCATTTTTAGCCCTATTCATTTTTAGGGTTTAGTTCTCCTTTAAGCTATAGGACAATTATTTGAAAGCAGCATAAAATATCTAACACTCCATATGCTTGACACTATATGCTTTGACACTGTTTAATGAAATGTTCTTATTACCGAAAGCTTTAAAATTACAAAAACAAAAAAGCTGAGCAGTTTGTCAATCACAGTCATGTTTTGTGAAGCATTGTCTTCTCTGTTACATAATAGAGTGACAGGTGCCCCTTCATGAAAGAAGGTGATATATCAAAGAGAACTTCGAGACAGAATAAAACTTTTAAGCTCACTTATAAAATCAGGAGAAAAAAAAACTAAAGAGCTTTATTTCCCTAGCTAGAAGTGAGGGCATGTATTAAAGTATTTGGATACATTAAGGATTTAACAGTCTGAAATTGAAAAGCAGAAAATATTAGAAATAGTAAATCATGTTCTAAGACAGCAGATCCGAACAAAGACAACCTGCTTGATCTAAAAATGAATGCAGTAGTAAAATTCAAACTTGGTATGGATTGTTTGTAGGGCTACCGAAAAAATTATGTACCTTGATTTAACAGCAGGCCCGGACTGGCAATCTGTAGATTCTAGCAAATGCCAGTGGGGCTGCTGTGAGATGTTATAGACAGTCACTATATAGTAGGCTGGTAGGTGGCTGTTTGGGTCTCTGTGTACTTGAAATCCCAATCCAAACCTGCTCAACAGCATTTGAACCAGTTCATCCATTTATAAACCATACAGTGGGGGGTATATATAGTGAATAAAATACCCCCCACTGTAAAATATAAGGATATTATAAGTTACCGAGGAGTTTCATGATCATATAAAAACACGAGGCTGAAAGCCGAGTGTTTTTATACAGGTCGTGGAACTCCGAGCATTTTGTATTTTAATAAAAGCGGGGGTATTACTTTCATGCAAGGGCCACTCTTGCATGAAAGTATAGCAGTGACTAAATACACCCGACTCTTGAATATTTATAGAAAAACTACAGACAATACAGAGAAAAAGAAAAACCTACGCTTTTATCCAAAAAAGTTTTAAACTAAGTAAGGCAAAACATATATTGCTTGCATTTAAACAAATAATCTACTGTTAGCCTGTTATATGGAGTGATTGGATGTCTAACATAACAGCCAGAACACTACTTCCTGCTTTTCAGCTCTCTTGGTTTCCACTAACTGGTTACCAGGCAGTAACCAATCAGTGAATGGATGGGGGGCCATAACTGTTGCTTTTGAATCTCACCTGCATGCTAGTGATCAATTGCAAACTCACTGAACAGTTTTGTCCCATGCGCCCCCCTCCCGTATAGTCTCAGTTAGAGAACTGAAAAGCTGGAAATTGTGTTCTGTTTTGTTCTGTTAGACATCCAGTCCCTCCTTTTTGGCAAACTAACTATTTTAGAAGCATTGATTATTTTGAACAGTCTCTCTATTTACCCAGTTTTTATTTTTACACGGAACTGATCCTTTAAATTAACCTTTAGTATGATGTAGAGAGTGAGAGTTTTTATTTTTTTATTGTTTGTTGTTTTTGAGTTATTTAGATTTGTATTCAGAAGTTCTCCAGTTTGCAATTTCAGTCATCTGATTGCTAGGGTCCAAATTACTCCAGCAGCCATGCATTGATTTGAATAAGAGCCTGGGATATGAATAGGAGAGGACCTGAACAGAAAGATGAGTAGTTAAAAAGTAGCAATAACAATAAATGTGTAGCCTTACAGAGCATTTGTTTTTTAGAATGGGTCAGTGACCCCCATTTGAAAGCTGGAAAGTAGAAGAAGGCAAATAATTCAAAAACTATAAAAAATGAACGCCAATTGACAGGTTGCTTAGAATTGGCCATTTTATAACAACCCCTCAAACACTGCTTCAGAGAAAGGAGTCTGGAAATATGTTGTTTTTTTTCTTGTTTAAAAGTTATTATAATTAGCATTTCTAATGGAAACTATGTACATTCGTCTGCAGTAGCTAGAACAGATGCCTTCCCATACAATCTGCATTCCGCATGTGCAGCATCATAGTGAATAGTACCTTTGTGGCATCCCTAGGTGTCTGTGCTCTATTGCTTTCTTATGCTTCAGATCTGAGCTGCTAAGTTGCTAGTCTGTAATTCCATCCTAAGCAGGAAGTTCTACAGACAGCTGTTTACATTTGCAGCCCGGTCTCCTCCTCTTTTTCAGCCCCAGATCAGCCTGAAAACTGCATCCCCTGCACCCGTGAGCTATCAGCCCTGGTGAGTATCTGCCCCATGTGAGTAGAATGGGTTCCCCAGTGCATGTTCTGTAGCAAGATATCCTTAATATACAAGCACAGGATGGAAGGCTAACTGTCGTACCTGCATTTTTTGTTTGTATGGACCAAACATTTAGTAAAAGCTTCTGATTACCTGTGAACTTACTGCCTGCCAAGAGATAAATGGCATTTTATTTTGAATACTTTCTAGTTTAATAGCATTTTGTATTTTAATAAAAGCAGGGGTATTACTTTCATGCAAGGGCCACTCTTAGTAGTGACTAAATACACTCGACTCTTGAATATTTATTGAAAAACTGCAGAGAATACCTACGCTTTTATCCAAAAACTGAAGTTTTAAGCTAAGTAAGGCAAAACATATAGTGCTTACATTTTAAACAAAGAATCTACTGTTAGCCTGTTATAGATATACGGTAACCAGCATGCCATGACTGCCCTAGCTGCTGGGACGTGTAGTATCTGATAACGTGTTAGCTTTTAACAGAAGGGGAAAATTGTTGTTTTACTACAGTATGTCACTGTTTGAACTTTCCTCTAACTGGAATATCATTTGTGAAAGTTTCCATATGCCTAAGAAATAAACACGTGGTATGTAAAATACAGATAAAGGGCACTGGGTGATAAAACATAGTGATCACAAATGTTATGTATAGAAAAGGTACAGAACAAATTCCTCAACAGAGCAATCTAGTGTTCTTGTATCACCATTCAGAGACTACAACACATCACTTCACAGCTGGGAAACTCTCCTAAAAGCACCGTGTGTTACACTCTGAGTGCTGCAATGCAAGGCTACAGGGACACAGAGAGTTGGTTTATTTTCACAAGCTAATCAGGAAGCTCTCGCTTGCAGCCCTTCCCTTCCCTCCTGTATAAATGTGTCAGAACTTGTTTCAAGGAGGGATCTGAGTACTTTATAATGCTCTGTTTCACCCATAGAAATAAAGAGTTTGTTAATAACACTTCCTGTCGGTATACTGTTTTTTGCAGAATGTAGCAATACACCATATCTTTATTCCCTTTGCTTATGTACTTAAAAAAATGTAGACTAGAAATATACAACGAATTATCAAAAGTGTCCAGATTTCACTTCTAAAGTCACATGTCATCTGTTGAGACACAGTGCCAAAGCAACTTCAGCACTAGAACTATATGTAGGGAGTGCAGGGCTTTTATTGGGTTAGCGCCAACAATGACTGCACATAAGGCTAACTTCATCAATGAAGAGTTGTAAAGGTTCCTGCCATTGGACTATGGGGCAGTAGAAATGCATCCTCTGGGGAGCTGAATAGCATTCACTGCACCCTCTGATAGTCTGGATAGGTGTACTACCTGCTTTAAAATTTGCCAACTGTGAATTTGGTGGAGGAGAAATAATGGTCTGGGCCTGTTTATCATTATTTGGGTTATGGTCCCTGGTTCCAGTGCTACATTATATAGTGACATTCTTGAGAATTCCATGTCTTCTGCTTTGTAGCAGCTGTTTGAGGAAGGTCAGTAATTTTCCAGAAAACTATTTGACTGGCCCACATAGAACCCAGCAACCCAACCCAAAGAGAACACCTGGGGGCTGAATTGGAACACCAAAAGAGAACCAGGGCTGATTGCCCAAACTTACTTATTCTCTTATGGCCAATGGAAGAAAATCCCACCCAACAATGTTCTAACACAGAGGTGCCACAAGAGAAGAGGCTGTTATAGCAGCTGGGTCACCTTCATATTAATAACCTTTGTTTCAGAATGAGATGCTGCATATCAGGTATCTGGATTCTTTTGGTAATACAGGTATGGGACCTGTTATCCAGAATGCTTGGGACATGGGGTTTTCCGATTAAGCTAATTTGGATCTCCACACCTTAAAGGGGTTGTTCACCTTCAAACAACTAGTTGTTTTTTAGATAGATCAGCAGAAATAACGACTTTTTCCAATACTTTCTATTTTTTATGTGTCACCTTTTTTTCTAATATTGAAGTTTAAATTGTCATTTTGCACCTTCTAAAGCAGCTCTGGGAGGGGGCGTCGCCGACCCTGTAAACAGTTCTAAATTGATACATTTAGTTGATACATTTCTTATCTTTGTCCCTGCTGAGCAGAATCTCTGGGTTTCATTACAGGCAGCTGTTAGAATTGATACAATAGTTGCCAATACTCCAGATATGCTGTTGAGAAATATATCAACTAAATGATGCAAAATTGTATCAGTCTGCGCCTGAATTACTGAGCTGCCAGACTCAAACAACAGAGACAGGGACAGTAAACTTTAAACTTAGATTTTGAAAAAACAGTAAAAAATAAATAATGGAAAGTAATTGAAAAAAAATATTTATTTCTGGGGGAAAATCTGAAAACAACTGAACTGAAAAAAGGTTTGGAAGGTGAACATCCCTTTAAGTCTACTAAAAAAATTATTTAAACATTTAATAGGCTTATTTTGCCTCTATTAAGGATATGTTATATCTTAACTGGGATCAAATACAATATGCTGTTTTATTATTACAGAGAAAAAGAACATCATTTTTTAAAATGTGAATTATTTGATTACCAAGCAAGACATGCGTCTTTGTGCACTGTCCAGTACAATGCAGGATGACACCAAGTCCTATTATACAAATACAAGTGTAATACACTACTTTATGGTGGCATTAATTATTATGCTGTACATAGTCAAGATCTTCTATTTCCGCTCATGCCATTCTCGGGTTGGGGAAAAATGGATTATGACAATGTGATGAGCAAAAAGGGAATTTTCAGAAAATGTCTAATGCCGGTAATGATCTGCATTTTTTTGTCTCCAGTCATGTTTCATTGGAATTTAATTTAGTCTTAAGCCAAATGAATGTCTTTTATTTACTTCCAGATCCAGTATTAAACCGGATGTCAGCACAGAGACAAATCACTAATTGCAAGTGTAGCTATCAATAAATAATAATGGATTTTAAACACAACACAGTCTTTTCAAATTAGACTTCACAAATTAAAGTAATTATGATAAATTGTGCCCAATAAACAATGAACTCACAGTTGCTGCAATCACTTTTCCAGGGCAACAAAAGAAGTTGAAAAAGGCTTTGGAATATTGATCCAAGATGGAACAGGCTGAGGTTGCTGATGATTCTTGGCCATTGTTTTCATGGATTTTTTCCTCTCTCATTGTATTTGGTGGTGTGGTGCCATATATCCCACAATATCAAGAGATTAAAAGGACTTCCAACCCTGATGGATTTTCTACTTGGGTATGTTTGGTCTTGCTGGTGGCTAATATTCTCAGGATCTTTTTTTGGTAAGTGAAAAGAAATGTGATTAAAATACTGTATGGAAACACTAAAGAATTTTTTTTTGACGTTTGGGTCAAAATTGAAACTTCCTTATACAACTTTATTTTGTATTTATTTATTTTCAGACCCTAGACAATAATAGAAAAAGAGCAGCTTCAAAATGTACTGTAGATCAAGAATTCTTAACCTTATTTTTATAGGTTGACTCCCATGATGCATTTAATACAGTATTTTTACCTGCTATAGATAATATGGATTTGAAAAGCATTCAAAATGCATTGCATTCACAGTATCACAGTATGTAAGGTTTCTAGATCCACATGTCTGTCTCCACCATAGTGCCTAGAATATTATCTGTTGTTATAGAAGGTGCCCTCTAATGTCAGCAGTGCTACATTGCAATAAACATGAATTAACAAACATTTCCCAATGGGGCTGCTGTTAAAAACCGATCTCTCTCTGAAATTGTTTGCAATACTATTGTTTGAAAGTTCAAAATCATTGCAAACCTCTGGCATTTTTCTACATTATAAACAAGTTTTGCTAAAATTTTTGTTTTTAAATCATACGCATGTCTGGACTGGGATTCAAAATAGGCCCTGGCATTTCAAGTACACAGAGGCCCAAACAGTCCCCCAGGCCCCAGCAGCCCACTAAATAGTCTATGGCAACTTACCGCAGCCCCTCTGGCATTTGCTAGAACCCACAGATTGCCAGTCTGGACCTTCATGTTCAATTGGGACAAAAGCAGGTGAGCTGGGATACATACACAAAATTTGGAATTGAATGAACTGTGACAAATGGTATATAAAGAAAACAATATGCTTTATTAAAGGAAGCTTTTGCAAAACACATACCCCCATTTGTAATAAAAGGCACAAGGTTTGCCCAGAAGCAGTAACCCATAGCAACCAATAAAATGCCTGCTTTTAAACCGGATTAAAAGTAAATGCTACCTGTTGATTGATATGGGTTAGTGCTCCTAGGCAAACCTAGTGCCTTTTAGTACATAACCCCCCATAAGTGTATCCCCAGACAGGTTGTTTTGCATGAGCAAAGTGAGTTTGTGTTCTCCCTATAATTAATAGACTGTGCATTAATTCTTCATTCAGTTTGCCCAAGAACCCCCTATTTGGAAGAAGGTGCATACATTTTATGATGTAGCTCTTGTATATTTCAATAACCATCTTAAAAATCTTAGGGCACATTCACTTACCAAGAAGCAGTGAGCAAAGTGTAATTTCGAGTGCAATCTCCTTCTGCACAGTTTTCCCCCAAATTTCTGGTGTCATTAAGGGGATGCAAATAGGTGGTTCTCCTGATGCAATAATACTGGGCCTACCAAGATTGCACCCAGTTTGCCAAAATGGATGCAACTGTGCATGCTCTTCATTGCAAATTGGGCATAGCTGCACCAACTATTTTCATACTGCCTGGCATAATTTCCAGGGTTTGGCAAGCAACTGACATGTGTGCCTGGTTCTTTTGGTGCAACTGAACTGTGGGGATAGATTCAGGGTACAGAAGTAACCCTGGAGCTATCACCTGGTCTGGAGGTGGAGGTAGCTCTAGGGTTCCCCTTTGTCAATAGGCGGAGCAGCGCTTAATTAGGAACGAAAGGCAGGTACAGGCTCAGAGCACAACTATACGGAAGTGCAAGAATCACATTTTGACACAAGTACCTTTAAAGGAGAATTCAACCCTTTAGCAAAAAACCCGTACCCCCCACCCCACTTAGACCCCCCCCAGCCTAACTGCTGCCCCGGGGAAATGCCCCTAACTGTTTACTTACCCATCGGCGCAGATTCAGACATCGGAGTTCCATGCAGCCATCTCGTGGGTCTTTGGTAAGCGGAGACGGAGACCGGTAAGCGGAGACGGAGACCAGTGAAGCGGCGCATGCGCAGTTGGAGCAATTTGCTGGTTTGTGACAACTGTGCATGCGCCAAAATGGACGGATATTGCAGAATCGCCAGAAGAAGACACAAATACCCGGCTCTGATGCCTGAATCTGCATCGAGGGGTAAGTAAAAAGTTAGGGGCATTTCCCCGGGGGGGCATTTAGGCTGGGGGGAGGAGGAAGGGGGGTCTACGTGGGGTGGGGGGTACGGGTTTTTTGATAAAGGGCTGAATTCTTCTGTAATGGAGGTGGTTTAATGTCCAACTCACTGCAGGGAAAGTGCCAGTTGCCTATGTCCCTTGGAGACATAAATGAGCCCTCTTATAACTGTGAAGTTAGAAATGAGGTGCTAAAAACATAGATAAATGACCTTATGCTGAAAACAGACTTCAGAGGTCATTTCGTATGTACTTTGCGTGTTGACCTGACTCAAGGCTTTGTGACAATTTTTTTTTATGAATTCTTATTGATAAACCTTGTTACTGTTCGGCTCATATCCAAGCTGTGTTCCAGAACTTTTTTTGTTTTTATACTGAATGAAAAATACAGATTGAGAGTATTTGTAAATGAGGGCCATAGGTTTTTTCTAAAAAGACACTTTTATGTGGGTATAGTTTTTAGGATAAATCAGTAGAAAACTTCTCTATTATTCCAAAGAATTCTAATCCAACTAAATATGTTTAATTTTTATATGAATATAGTGTTTCATGTGCCACTTCTGCACAACTCTTGACCATTAACAGTAAAAAGTATTTCATCAGTTCCAGGGGAGTAATCAGTGCAGAAACATCTATATCTATATAGTTTTGATTTGTATAATGTAATATAATAGCAACCATTTTTTCCTCTGCATGATATTTGTTTAGTAAAGAATCACATAAATTAATGCACTGGTTGTTATATCTTGTTTCCATTTATATACACTGTAATTATTAAACTTGATGGCATGTGCAGTATATTCAGTAATTAATAACATTGCCAGTTATAACTTAGTATGGATTTGCTTGCAATGATTCTTCTTGTCACACAGCAACTAATTAAATACAATTCTTCTATATGACATCTTTCTTTGAGCTTTTAATTCATTCCCCCAAATGATGTATGCCCTCTACATGTGTTTAGAATTTATAGAAGGTGTGTTAATGAGTGGTCTGTGATCTCTGTACCCGTAGGAAATTTGAGGCATTAGGTTTTAGAATAGTAAATGCACCAGAAAAAATTCAACTTGCATGTATAGTGTATTCTTTATTCTGGAGAAGCAATTTCCGCAGTAATAAGGTCACATTGAAACTTTTACTAAGACATACTTCAATAACGTGCCAAAATATATCATTTTAGAAGTTTAGGAATTTATTCATCAGTATGCTAAAATACTGAATTTCCATGGTCTATAACAGCAGTGTGCATGTAATGTAGTTTTAGGGGGTTATTTACTAAAACTGGAATCAATGTAATATTTTCATTAAAACAAGGAACCTAACTCCCTTCCCCAAATTGAACTCATTTATCAATCATTTTTTTTGAAAAAAAAACCCAACAAAATCGAGTGTCAATTGTTATCACACGACTGGCGTTCCGAATAAACTAAATTTTATGGAATTGTCGCTGTGAAAGCTCAACATTATCGGACGAAAACCCTGACTTTATCAGATTAGCCAGCACAGATCACAATGTCAAGAAACAACTTCAGGAATATCTAGCGCTGACCTAGAAAGGTTTCAGATGGAGTATTTTCGGATTTTTAGCAGTTTTGGGGTATTATAAATCTCAAAAAATTTGAGGGTTTTTTTTACACAAAAACTTTCCTTTTAAAAACTCAACCAGATAAATTTGAGATTTAATAAATGGGCCCCTTAGTGTAGCTCTAATACCGAATAAAGGCAAGACATGGAATATTTTGTTTATGTAAGTGCTTCTTTTTTAGCAATTCTGTATAGCTAGGAGTGTCTATTTTGCATGGATGTACTCCCAGTTGTGCTGCCTTTCTGTCCCATGTTACAAATGTGTGTTAAACAGTCTTTGGTACCATATAAATAAAAGACTTCAAATCTCCACATTGGATACATTTTTGATTTCAGAACTCTTGCAACCATAGGCTTCTTACAAACACACTTTTACAATACATTTTGAGAAGTCACACTGTAATGTGATAGCTTGATATCTGAACCTAATGAGCTGCCTTCATTTTTCCATTAATATTTTTCATAGGTTTGGAAAGTTTTTTGAATTCCCTCTCCTATTGCAGAGCATCGTGATGATCCTCACCATGCTGACCATGCTACATTTGTGTTGCTCACTGCAGACTGTCAACAGAGTTTCCACTAAACAGCACTTCTTTACTGGTAAGAGAGACTATTTATAACAAACAGTAATAAAGCATTACCATAGTCTGCAGATGTCTATGCTAGGAAGATTGAACGAACATGGACTGGTATTAGTATGGGAACATAAATTGTAAATATTTTTTTAAAAACCAATCCCATAAGGAAAGAACAGAACAAAAAACATAAGACCATGGGGCAAATTTACTAAAGGTAGAAGTGACTAACGCGGGCAAAAATTTGCCAGCGTGACGATTCACTAACAGTTGCAAGCGTAACTTGGCTAGCGAAGGAGATAGATTCTAGCGGTACTTCGCTCCCTAACGCCTGGCGAATTTGAGCTCTGGCGGATGGACGTAACTACGCAAATTCACTAAGATGCGGATTTTACTGAACGTTACCTCTTGAGCTTGCCTTCGCCACCTCAGACCAGATGAAGTGCAATAGAGTACATAGGAGTTCCTCAAAAAATAGTTGAACATTTTTCTAAGTCCCAAAAAACGCTAGCGTCTTTTCCCCTTTTAGGGTGATAGGCTGAAAAATGGCGTAATTTTTTTCCCTGGGGAACTGGCTTCCCCCCTAGATTTCCTAACATATGGCACATAAACTATACACTGGGCTCAAGTGTAGGGCAATATAACAACTCTATTTTATTTTATTAAGATTTCCCGGTTTGTGTAGTGTAATGTATTTGCTGCAACATATACGTCCATTCAACTTTAACTTCCCGCTGTATGAAAATTAGGCAATGCTAACGCAACTTCACTTCGCATGCCGCAGTAACGCTAGCGCAACTTCACAAGTGTTCGGCGCCCTGGACAAAACTTCGGATTTTAGTGAATTAGCGTTGTCCTGGCGAAACTACGCCTGCGGAAGTGTTGCATTGTGAGTGAAGCCGCCGCTGGCGAATTTTTGGAGGTTAGAGAATTTGTGCCCATGATTTTATTAACGAACAAGCCATCTTTATATTAACATAAGAAGTCAGATATAATATTATCTAAGTCTTCAGTCCAGATTGGACCACCTACATGACAGAAATACAATGTGTGCAAATTGGTTCTCTAGCTGATAAATATATCCAGTTTAAATCTGTATCCAGGAGACTGAGAAGAAAAATCTTCCTTCTGGGTCTCCTCTCTATGAAAATTGACTGGCAAGTGTCTTATTTCTTATATATACCAATGTCATATTAATTCATGCGACACTCTCCAGCATTTTCATGGTACTAGAACACTGTGCCTATCTCAAAGCTTCTGATACCAGTGCTGGAGTCTGATATGTAGATATGTGTAAGGGGATGCACATATCTCCTGCTTCCATCCCTTGGCTTCATTTTTTTTAATTATTCATTTGGAAACCTGTGGCCAAAAGGCTTGTCTAACTAAAGAAAAAACAAATATGAGATTAGAATCACACCTTTTTAGCAGGGTAGGTATTCTGGTTTCATTGCAGACACAAACAGGCAATTCCCTTGGCTCAGTTATGCTGCTCCTACTGCAATTGTATCTGATTTGCAAAAATGAATGGTTTTCTGAGTCCGTCTGGCGTCATTTCCGGTGTTCACCATGCTAGTGACATGTTCGCCCAATTGTTTTAGTGCAGCCACACTACATGATTAACAAAGGGAGCTAAAGGAACCCTGGAGCTAATGCTTGGTCAGGAGATGGCAGTAGCTCCATGGTTCCCCTGCATCAATAGGTGAAGGAACTGAAGACAGGAAGGACTGCACGCCGACGAGCGCAACTATACAGAAGTGCAAAGAGTGCATTTTGACCCAGGTTCCTTTAATCAGAGTAGTTTCAAGCATAACTAACCGTGGTGAAAAGTGTAAGTTGCCCCCTTTAATGAGCGCTTTAGACTGCTTATATGTGTAACATTTGGAGGCTGAATTTGATGGAGGCTGATTTCATATACATTTCAGTTTTCTCTCATCTCACATCTATGAAACCATAGGATCACCTACAGTTCATCCCATCACCTTCTAAATTCATTATTATTCTCTGCCATCACATTTATCTAAGCGTGAGTAATAGAGCATATATGACTATTATTAACTGAATTTTATTGCATATCGATTTTTTGGGAGATTGTGTGTTTGCTTGTTTGGGGATGCCATGTACATCTCATCTATTCATTGGCTGCTCATAAAATTGGTTCGCTTGCAAGTGAAGGCAAATGTTAACAACCAGAAATTTATATACAACTAATGCAAATGGAAAATGTATTTCCAGAGATCCTGCCTTGTATGTATACTAGATTCCAGCATGTGCATTCCAAACATTACTCTTTTCAGGCACATTCCAAACATTACTCTTTTCAGGCACAGTGTTTCCAGGCCCATGTAATCACATATTTGTGAAGATAGGTCACACCAGCAAGTCTTAAGCAAACTTTTAGGTCAATATTTTTTGGCATACTGAGAAACAAGCATTCATGGTAATGTAACATTCCAGACACTGGCTCAGTGCTGTAACAATAGTGAAAGCAGACCACATGGTTGGGGGGTCTAGGGCAACAGTGGGGCCTGGACCGTGGTATCTGCTACTTCTATAGCTGTAAAGTACTCCCTCCTAGCCACACTTCTACCTATGAGCAGGGAGAGAGGACACAAGCAGCCAGAAGATGCCAACAGGGGTTGGTCTTTGGGGAGCCAGCCAGGTAGGGATCACTTGGCATCGGGCCCCTGTGAATATTTTTTGGCAGGCCCAGCGCACACTAGTTACACCACTGCACAGGCCTCAAAATATGTCCTGTACATAAACTGCATTTGCAGGAAATCTGCCTGGTCTTTGTCTCACGATTTGGATTTTCTTCTATTACTATATGTGTATCGGGTACAAAGGAAACATATTAGACTGCTTTGTCTCCTGTTTGAGGCTTGTATTGATTAGCAGTTATTAGCACATATTGATGTGCAGTATCAACCAATGTGGCTGGATTAGTAGCAACCCCAGAGGTTTATGTTACCTAAGGGCCCAGTTTTTTCCAAACTGGAATCAGAATTAAAAATGTAACCTGTCATCCAGCTCTCAGAGGATTAAACCTGTAGCTGTTCTGCTTGATTAGCCAACAAATCAATATAAGAAGAGCATACGTCTAGCAAAAACATCATGGAAGACTTTTATGATGAGACTATTTACTCTAATGTTGCTGAAATGAATCAATAAGCCTTCCTAAACCCACAGTACAAAGAAAGAATCTTTACAAACAAGGGTCAGTGGGGTCACTTTAAAGTGTTTCTTCCTTATTGATCCTTAAATAACAGTCCAACATTAGTGTGCTGCGGAGTCCACCGAATAACATCATTCATAGAAATGTGACAGAAAATAAACCTAGCTCATGATATGTTTTTCTTCACCAGGATTAACTTTTAAATTCATTATCCTATGCAGACCAGTGTTGCTCTAATATTTGTTGTGATCCATCCATAACCTGTCTCCAAAGGGTCCTTTAATGTAGATGTTCTTTTCTAAACCAGCCTGACTGTTTACCCTTGTAGGAGTTCTACATTTTGTCAGTTGTTCATTACAAAATTGGTGACTTTTGGTAGCAGAACTTTAGAGAGAGACCCATAGTTATGCATATAGAAAATACCCCATCTACAGACATGTGCAATACATTGTAGGAATATACTGGGATGGCTGTTAATGTGATTTACTTAGAATTTGCTAAAGCATTTGATACAGTGCCACACAAAAGTTTACTGGTTAAATTAAGGAATGTTGGCCTGGAACATAGTATTTGTACCTGGATAGAGAACTGGCCAAAAGATAGACTACAAAGAGTGGTGGTAAATGGAACATTTTCTAATTGGACCAGTGTTGTTAGTGGAGTACCGCAGGGCTCTGTATTAGGTCCCTTGCTTTTCAACTTGTTTATTAATGACCTGGAGGTGGGCATTGAAAGTACTGTTTCTATTTTTGATGATGATACTAAATTGTGCAGAACTATAGGTTCCATGCAGGATGCTGCCACTTTGCAGAGTGATTTGAATTGGAAAATTAGGTTCAGTTTTGGTAAATGCAATGTTACGCACAAAAATAATATAAATGCAAGTTATACACTAAATGGCAGTGTGTTGAGAGTTTTGTTAACTGAGAAGGATCTAGGGGTTAATCTATAGTTAGTATAGATATGGGAATATATAATTTATTTGAGGGTATGAGTGGGTGTATGTATGTATGGACACTGGGTTTCATGTGGAGGGTTTGAACTTGATGGATGTAACAGTGTAACATTGAGTAATACAAGACATACACATGGATTTTATAAAGGTGTTGTATCCTTAAACAATAAGCAAAAAAGGATTGAAGTCAAGATTAATAAAATGATAACTGTTGCCCGGGCAGTGATTCTCAAACACAGGAGGTATGCACTTAAATATATTTGCACAAAACCTTTTGGATTTTTCTTGGCTTTTACCTATTCATTTTTTAATAATGTGGACAGTGGCATTTTGTGCATAAACAGCATGATCTTTGTTTATCCCCTGTAATATATTGTTTTTTGGATGTAACCAGTCACCATTAATGCAAGGTTTGATTCTTTGCCAGGATTTAATGCTATAATTAGGAATGGACTTATTCTTGGCTCACTTCCATTCTTAGAATGTAATATTTTATTCTTCTTTTAAATGTACCAAAGCAATGTCAAGCTCTACCTTCATTGTTCGAAAGCTGAAATCCATCTAGGCTTTGTCTAGATTACTCTTTAAATCCATTTAACCAACTGTACTATAAATTGTCTCAGAGTGGAAGCTATTTAATCACGCACAAAGGACATTAAAAGCATGTGTTGCTGTCATACAGGAATGAATTAGTGCTTAAATTACTAAACTTTCAAGGGGTTGGATCCCTACTGAAGACTCTGATCGACACTTTAGACCTTTTCTGCAAGTCTAAAGAGTTCATTTACCTTACAGAACGCAATGTGCAAAGTGCAAAGAGGGCCACTATTGGCATTTTCTTTTCGATTTGCACACTGCATTCTGCTCTTTTTGTATTGCCACTTGCCTGACAATTACAGCAATGACTGCCTTAGTAAGTGCTGTTTTGGTGAGGGGGAGAAGGAACATAGGGTACCTCCTGCCCCTTATCCACCCCTTAACTAGTGTGTCGCACATAATAAAAAATTAAAGAACAGAAAAGGATGCAGGCCTGCAGGTTCGGACTGGGCCAGTGGGACACTAAGAAAATCGCCGGTGGGCTCCAGGCCATAACTGCTCCCCCACCTGAATAAATCGATGTGCTCCCTGAACGTAGCAAAGGGTGATTGCGGCTGGCGCGGGGGGGGGGCATGGCCTTGATGCGGCAGCTCCGGTGGGCCTGGACCGCAGTATGAGAACAGGGCCCTATTCTCCCTGATATTGCTCTCTGCATAGAGCACTGAATTTTTCATCCGACTCTCGTACAGATTGCCCTTCCCCGACGAGGCCTTAAATCTTACTGTTTATTCTTAGATATAAAGTCCATAAACACCTACTTAAAGGAGAACAAAATGCTTCAACAACCCAATCACCCCTCAACAGGCCTCCCTTCCCTACTGAACAGCAGCACCAGTGATTCATCATTCAGACGATATTGCTTTTCCTGACTAAAAAATGCAGAGTAGCGCAATAAAGAGCATCCGGTGGTGCAGTTTAGGAGGCCTGTGGTGGGTGCCTGGGAAGTCATAAAGGTTTTTTCTTTTTTAATAGCAAAAAAAAAAAATAGCAAGCAAAGTGTGCTAAATGAAGTTTGCACAAGGGTCTGCCTAATTTGATGAATTGCTCAGTTCAGAGGGCATGGACACAAGACAATTAACATATGCACTACACTATCAGGCACCTGCTATTACATTGGTTATCTGGGAAGAGACACTGCATTGTGGGTAAAAACCATGGTCATTTGTCTTCATTCCAGCACTTTCATTCATTAAAAAAAAGCTCCATTATCCTTGTAATATTTGGCATTCTACATGGAAATTCACTTCACATTCATCCTTTAAATAGTAATGGTAAAATATATCTGCTATATATAAATGCTAACATTCAAACTCTTTGCATATATAAACTTAGTTCTCTGTGTCTCTATTAACTAGCAAACAAGTATTATTTCCAAAATCTTGCTCCATCTGTGCAGTGAAATATGCTGGAATTACGTAATTGCAGGATGTGTGTTTTTCGCCTCACATGTTTACCCCTTACTAACAGACTCTTCTCACAAATCAGTTTTAATTGGAAAAAAGCTGTCATTTTACTTGTTTGACTTCTTTTAACTTAATCCCTTTTCTACCATTGTTGTTTGCACTGCTAAGAACCACTGGTCCTTTGGGTAGAGGAGATATTGAATGTATCAGACTTTTATCTGCCCGAACAGCAACCATCAAAACAGCATGCTCTTGTACTCTCTGCAGATGATTTATACCTCCAGTAGTAACTGAAGCAGCCGTCTTAAAAACCTTTTCTAAAAGAATCCTTTTCCAACTTGTAGAGATGGTAAACAATACCTGAATTATGCTGGGTCTCTTATAGCAGCAATGAAAACAGCACATTGTTTTAGGACAGTGGTGTTCAAACTTCAGCCCACAGCTATTGTGAAACTATACAAATAGAAATTACTGCTTGTTGAAGCCCAGCTGTTGCTGATCCTGGGGGCACAAGAGCACTAGGGGTGTACATGCTTCTATATGCGCACTAAATGGAATGTTCTTGTACCCCGTAATGCTCTTGCAGCTTTTGGTTGTCCCCTTGCCAGCCAATAATATCAGGGTGGGACTGAGAAGAGGTGCATATGTGATGAAAAGGGACAGGCTTATGGCTTTGGCTGCCTAAGCAAAGAGAGAAATAGTGAGATAGGGTAAAATAGGTAATGGTCAGGCTGGAGGGGGAGTTGGTGGTGCAATTAGGGTGTATCAGAGGAGGGCCAGAGGCAGAACAACTAGGCATTATAAATTTATCGACAAGTATGTTTCAATACTGGCCCCAGCTAGTATTTTACCAGCTAGGTCAGTGAAATACTGGCCAAGTCATCATCATCATTTCATCATCATTTATTTATATAGCGCTGTCAAGTCGCAACCCTATATCCCTATCTATATTTATATCCCTATAACCTTATCTTAAATCCTAAGATTTAATTTGTAATGTCTCGTTGTCAGACCACGGCACATAGCTTCTCTTACCCTGTGTAATGGCATACTTGTATTTGTATTGCTTGTGCATCACAATGATAGGTGCAATAGGTAAAGCATTATGTTAATAAGCCTTTATTTAGTACAAAGCTATTACACCAAATTTTAGAGAGAAAGTTGAATAATTACGTTTTGTCTCTGCTAAAGTGAAGTTTACAGTCTAGTGGAATAATGCAATAAAAATCACAACCTAGCCCTGTAGCCCAAAACAACAAGTAGAGGGGCATATTTATAAGAGTCGAATTTCAAATTGAAAAAACGTCGAAATTTGACTTCAAAAAGACCAACCGAAATTAAGTCTACGTTTTTTTTTGGGTTGAATAGGTCCGTTTTTGATCAAATAGGTCCGTATTCGGCCGAATTCAAATCATACAAAAAATAGCTTGAAATTTGAATTTTTTTCATTGGAAAATTCACCTCGACCTTTAATAAATCTGCCCCTAAGTGTTTCCTTTAGAACAGATGACCAGTAAGTACAAGCTGCTGATTGGTTGTAGTCTGCTTTCATTTAACTTATATTAACTAACCACCTATTTCCCTTACAAGGCAGTTAGGATAAATTAGGGTAAGTATTAGAAATGCAGATTTCTGACTGTGTTATGACAAGAACACAGAGAACATTATTACTGATGCTCCAGGTCCAAGTGCAAGATTGTAAAAGTTGCAGGGAACAGCACTGGTGGGTGCAAAAATCACAAGAGAGAGAGAGAGAGAGAGTACCAAATCAAATCCAGGACCAATGTGCTGTGAAACAGTAATGCTACCCATTATCCCCCATACAAATCTGACGGGGTAGTTCTTACTGTGCAGAATCTGGTACTCTGCTACATGCTAATGGTTAAAATATATTTACTGTATTTATAACAATATACTTACAGATTTTGAAGCTGGATACTTTTGGAAGTGGAGTCGATTTGAAGATTATCTCCAATTCTGTCTGTGCTTGACCATCACTTCTGCACTGGTGACCTTTATTTTTCTTGATGTCTCAGTGTTTGTGGAAGGAATGGGGCTACTGGCTCTACTCACTGAGGCTCTGCTGGGAATGCCCCAACTGCTGAGGAATCACAAGAACAGATCCACACGTGGAATGAGGTATAGTGTAAATGATGATATTTATAATACAGAGTTAATGATGGTTTTTTAGAATGGCACTGATACAATGTAATTGAAGGGTTTGCTACTGGTTAATTATGTATACAACCCAGACTACTGCATGTATTTCTGTACTGGTAATGGGTCAGCTGTATGGTAGTCCCTCTATCCAGCAACTTTTACTTCTTCTGAACTACTTTAATTTTGCTTGGTTGAGGAGGGCGGGCAGAGGAGCATGTGGGTGACTGGTAAGAAGAGACATAGTTAGCCACTGCTACTTTCATTCTTCATTTTCTATTTTCACTAGCACTGAAGGCAGAGTTGGACATGCTCATTGCTGTCTCTCTCTCACACACATCATAAGAGGCAGGTCAGTGAGGGTGGGCATTGAAAGAGTCCATGGACTTTATGCACTGCTTGGTTAAAAAAAAATCTTTTTTCAATTGCCTCTGCTTTTATTTATACTATTTTCAGAATAAAAATATATATAATGTATTCATAATTCAGTATTCTCAGACTAAATTCCATTTATAGGAATTATACATTAATGGAATCTGTAAAGAAAATACACTGGCCAGGCATTACTTGGTCAGAATGAATAATTATTTTCTGGCCAGAACAAACTATCCTGATCAATCAGTTTGGGTCCAACACACAGATAAATTTGTAGCTTATCCGGTACAAAGGTAACGTTATTACTGCAGCCCTAATTTCGCCATGATTATATACTTAATGCTTATCCTACAAATTTGCTCATAAGTTTGCTGCTCTAACAGCCTCAAACCTTCTTAGAAAACTTTATATATATGTAAAAAAAACCCTTTCATTCCCTAATCTGCAGAAGAAGGCTTATCTGTGGACCAGTAATTTGTATCACTAGCTACTTCTCCTCCTTAAACAGTGACTCAGCAGAACGAAGAGGATGAAAGGAAAATGGTTTAACTTTCTTGTTTAGTGCAAGTAGTAACAAAAACAATTGATATTTCTCAAATAAATCAATAGGCAGAAAGTATAGTCGGCGTAAGCTCTGTTCATTAGGTTTATGGTAAAAAGGTGGATAAACTACCCCTAACCTAAAAATAAAACTGCTTTAGTCGCTCCGCATTATTTTGATGGTATCCTGCTAAATTGTGAAAAAAAAATCGAATACCCAGTTATTATAGGCAAGTACTCCTGTTGCATACTAGACACAATCAATAAGGGCAATAAAACTATTCCAAGTGATGCTGACTGGCAGCACTGATCTGTTGTGTCAAAGCAAAACATTTCAATGAGAAAACAAACTGAACTAATGTCATTTTTTACTCTCCTGCTCAAGGCACATCTGAAGTGGCACATTTATAAGCAAAATAAAGGCATAGACAAGCCTCATAAATGTCATTTTTTAGAACATAAATATGAATAAAGGATAAATTTAGCAGGCAAAATCACATACAAGCTCCTAATAGATGTGTGACACCTAGGTAAGCCATTAGTTAAATTCCCGTTGATTTGGCACGATGGTTGGCAGTACTAGTGCGAGATGATTTTAATGAAGCTTTGTGACAGCTTGAAAAATTGTGATTTCCTTCTGTGTCTGGCACTGGATCCTGACTTTCAGTGCAGTCGCTCTGGATCTATAGAACAAAGGGAATCGGTGCATCAGAGGATTTTTAAATATAGGGTTTCCTGGAATTCATGATAATGAAGGAGTATAGTAAATATTAGATTAAAAAAAATTAGTCTTGGCTGAACTGTCGAAGCATTTAGCAATACAGAAGAAAGACTTAAGGGGTCATTTACTGTTATGATGGCCCTTTTTTTCACTTTGCATACTGCTTTCCTTGATTAAAAGGGACCTGCCGACCAGACATAAAAAGCTGTGTAATAAAAAGTTAAGCATGCAACCCAAATTCTTTTTTTTAATTAAAACATGCATGCCTGTTAGAAACGTATTTACAAATCTCAACTGCCAATTATATATTGTCTTCTACATCTCTATACCTAAGGGACACCAATCACTTTTTTAACTTTCCATGACGCACTTCCTAGATGTCCCTGCTCTCCTCATATTCCCCCTCCCTCCTCACTGATAGAGTTCAATCATTTACTGTATATAGTGCAAATAAAGTTAATTTCCCTAATATACCTCTAGACTACAGTTTTACAGAATACCCCCATTTGATAAACTGATCAAGGGATACAGGAAATTGTCATTTTGGAATGCCCAACATCAGGAAAGCCCTAATAGTTGATTAACTACAAGTTACTTTATCTGTACAGGTATGGGATTCATTATTTGGAAACCTGTTATCCAAGTTCCGAATTATGAAAGAGCCATCTCCCATAAACTCAATTTTATCCAAATAATCCAGATTTTTTAAAATGATTTCCTTTTTCTCTGTAATAATAAAACAGTACTTTGTGCTTTATCCAAACTAAGAAACAATTACTCCTTATTGGAAGCAAAACCAGCATATTGAATTTATATAAAGTTTACATGATTTTCTAGGTATGAAGATCAAAATTACATAGAGATCAGTTATCTGAAAAACCCAGGTCCTGAGCATTCTGTACATCATATCAGATTAAAGAAGGTGGCTTCAACCATTTACCCAGGACCCTTAGACACAAGATGCATTAATAGTATATTATAACTTCTGGTTTGTTCTTATGCTATATCACAAATTTACACATTCATTTGGTTCGCAAGGTTGGGCAGCAATTTTAGTTGCATGGATACACGTGGTAATTGTGTCTGTACAAAGTTATGAGCACTTGGAACAGAAAAAAAGACAGATCACATTTTCTCTACTGCTAATGGGGTGGTATTGTGTCTGTGTTCTTACAGTAAGCCGTACACTCTCATGAACAGGTCATAGCTATGTCTAAGCCTTAAAAATACACTGTAATTGAAGTGAGCTATCAAAATCAGAACCATTGTTTTTCTAGTGAACCGTAGTGTGATTGATTGTGCTACAGACAACCCACAATCAAAGGGCAAACAAAAATCCTATGCAGGTACCTGAAATAGGGCCTGTTGATTGTTAAAGGAATAGTTCAGTGTGAAAGTGAAAACTGGGTAAATAGATAGGCTGTGCAAAATAAAAAATGTTTCTAATATAGTTAGTTAGCCAAAAATGTAATGTATAAAGACTGGAGTGAACAGATGTCTATTAAAACAGCCAGAATCCAACTTCCTGCTTTTCAGCTCTATAACTCTGAGTTAGTCAGTGACTTGAAGGGGGGCCACATGGTACATTTCTGTTCAGTGAGTTTGTAATTGATCCTCAGCATTCAGCTCAGATTCAAAAGCAACAGGTATGACCCATGTGGCTCCCCTCAAGTCTCTGATTGGTTACTGCCTGGTAGCCAGGGTAACCAGTCAGTGTAAACCAAGAGAGCTGAAAAGCAGGAAGTAGAGTCTGACTGACATGTTATATATCAAGTCACTCCAGCCTTTTTACATTACATTTTTGGCTAACTAACTATATTAGAAACATTTTTTATTTTGCACAGCCTATCTATTTACCCACTTTTTATTTTTACACTGAACAATTCCTTTAACAACATCTTTAGTGCCTAATGAATCAAGCAGAGCAAATGGGCCTTCTGGCTTATTTCTGTTACATTACTTTACAGAAGTAACTAAATTGGAAGCTATTTACTGTATAGGGGCATGTTTGTGTAGAAATGTGAAAAAATTCTGCTGTTAAAGAGGAGCAATTTTTAGTGAACTTGCAGCTCAGGAAGTGGGTCAAAATGCCTCCTACAACCCTAAAACCACTTCTCGATACTCTTTCAGCTTATTGGTTCTTGTCAATCACTTTGAAAGGAGATTCACATGACAATTTCTCTGTTTTGGCATCACATATTAAGGCTACTATGTAACACCTTAAACTTCAAACATATTGGCAGGCAATCCTAATAGACCGCCATGTAGTTGAAATTTGCTTAAAAAAATGGGGAGCATGCTTAAAGGGATAACATCTCCAAGCAATGAATAACCTTATGGATTAGATTAAAAATAGGCCAAGCCTATGATATAGTTCCTGGAAACCAGGGGAGCAACTTCTTTTTGAATGAAGCGTTTTGTTAATAAAGCTAAAAGAGAAAAATAGGTATGGGGTCTGTTATCTGGAAACCAGAAAGCTCTGAATTATAGAATGGCTTTCCCATAGACTCCATTTTATCCAAATAATCAGAATTTTTAAAAACGATTTCCTTTTCCCCTGTAATAATAAAACAGTACCTTGTACAACTAAGATATAATTAATACTTATTGGAGGCAAAACCAGTCTATTGTGTTTATTTAATATTTACATGATTTTTTAGTAGACTTAGGGTCTGGCCACACGGGCAGATTCAGGGAGATTAGTCGCCAGGCGACAAATCTCCTCTTCTTCACGGAGACTAATATGCCTTCCCCTGCCTTCCGCCGACTAAAATGTAAATCGCATGGAGGCAGACAACACTTTTTTTTCCGAA